>NC_141537.1:180546641-180664141 GCF_021556685.1 Rattus norvegicus
GCTGATGGCCAGGACATTCTGAACAGGAAGAGACCAAACACTTGGGAACAAAGAGAAGAATGAAGGGCATGGAGGACCTGAGCAGAGAGCTATCTGGTCAGGGGAGCGGTCAGCCTGATCGGGGGAGGGGCCAGCAGGTCAAGAGGGAGGTGTCAGCAGGTCAAGGGGGCGGGGTCAGCATGACCAAGGGGCGGGATCTGAACTGGCTCGTCCTCTGTGTGTTTTGTTTTGCTGCTGTTTTCTGTTTCACCAGAATGGGCAGCGGTCTCATTTTTGTCATTTGTTCATCATGATGAGGTCCTTGGTTCCTTAAGACAACAAATTTCCAGCTACATATAAATTAGTTTAAAAACAATAAGGATTAGTAGCTTAAGACCAACAAATACTTAAAACTAAATGAAACAAACAAACAAAAACTGTAGTAAAATTTAAAACGTTACAGGAGCACTAAGGAGCCCTTAGAAATTAAAACTACGAATCTGTACTTCTCTGGACTGAATGTTCTATGCTTCATTTAACTGAAGCAATTTTTAAAACCGGCATCTTACAACATTCTAAAGCACCTTAGAGCCATGTGCAAAATAAAAACTTCAAATAAAGCAAGGCGTTGAATTACAATCACAACTGTAACACGCACGCACGCACGCACGCACGCACGCACGCACGCACGCGCCCAGCAGAGGCAACAGGGGAAGAGGAGGAGGAGGCAGAGGAGGAGGCACCACCACCAGCAGCAAGGGGGCTCTACTGCAGCCTTTGCAGCTGCTTCAGGCGATACAAAAATACAATGCCAATAGCAACTTTCGGTCCAGTGAAACTGACAAGGCGTGCCAAGCTCTTTACAAGTCCGTGAAGACCAAGCACAGTCTGGACCGAGCAGAGCTGCCACGGTGGGTGGTCCAGAGCGTGTGCAGCCCAGCGTCTGTTGCCAAGACAGTCTTGGCAGGGAAGGGCGGGCCTGGGAGGCCCTTGCCCAGTCTTCTCAATCCCATAGCAGGGCCTCTCTTTCGTACATTCCTCTGCTGCAGACAAATCGCAGACCTCCAGCCTCCTCCGGGCTGTTGGAATGCTCCACCATCTGACATACATCTGTGTGTCCTTACCAGCATTACAGTGAGGTCACGGCCTCGTGACGGGACCTGGTCTGGGAGACTGTAAGCCTCCTCTCAGTCGGCGCTCTACTGCTGTTTTAAACAGGAGGCAATGAGGATATAAAGAGGGACACTTACTTCACTCCAAGTTTTGAAGGTTTAGTCCATGGTCTGCGGGGACCCACTGCTTTGGGCCCATGATTACGGCAGTGAAGTTGGGTGAGGGACTCATAGTAGAGTTGGTGTAAAGAGGAGGGGAACTTGGATCCTATGGTCCCTTCAGGAGACTTCCCACCAGGCCTCAGCAGTAAGACCTCCACGCAGAGGACTGAGCCTGACCCATGGGCTCAGGGGTCCTGCTCAGGGGTTTTTGATCAATCAATAAAGATGCCAGTGACCAATGGCTGGACAAAGCTGGAGGTGGGAGAGGGGGTGGGATCCTTCCATTTGCGTCCGCTAGGATGCTGGGGAGAGGAGGATCCACATGATTTGAAGGGAGATGGATCAGATTTAGAGCCACAGAAGGAAAATCATCTGAAATGTAGGTGAGAAGGAATACAGCCCCTGAAGGGCTTCCCAGAAGCGTTTGGGCAGCAAAAGACTAGGGGGCCACCCAGAAGGCACCGGGCAACACAGACAGATCATGGACTTGGAGAGTGTTAAGAGTACCAGAGGGAAATCTATGATAGCCCAGTGGGGGATTAGAACTGCCCAGCCTTGAGCTAGCCAGGGCATTTCAAAAGTGAGACGGTGTGTGTGTGTGTGTGTGTGTGTGTGTGTGTGTGTGTGTGTGTGTGTGTGAGTGTGAGAGACTCGAGGATCTGAGGCTGGAAGCATGAGGCCTGCCGGGAATCAAAGCTGCTTATAGCTAAAACCTCACACTACAACACTCAAAGCACGTTTGTCTGCCTATTGCTTTTAGAGCAATAAGTGTTCTTGAGAGATTTCTGAGAATGTAAGAGACGTATAAAATCACTCAAGCTCTGATTGGCACCATCATACATTGGCAGCACGTGTGGTTCTGGATCTGGATCAGTGACTCCTGCCACTTCTGTCACTTGGTCATGAGCCGTCTTCCTGCTCAAGTGGAAGGCCTTTCTTCAGTCCTTCCTTCCTTCCTTTCTTTCTTTTTCTTTCTTTCTTAGGAATGAGGTCTGGAGATTTAGCTTGGCTGGTGAATGCTTGTCAAGCAAGACACAACCCTGGGTTCAGTACCCAGCACCATGTGAACCGGGGCTAGTGGCACCAATCTGTAATCCCAGAATTCAGTTGGCAAAAGCAAAGGGCTCAGGAGTCCAAAGTCATCAGAAATATAGTAATGGGGTTGGGGATTTAGCTCAGTGGTAAAGCACTTGCCTAGCAAGCACAAGGCCCTGGGTTCGATCCTCAGCTCCAAAAAAAAAAAAAAAAAAAAAAAAAAAAAGAAAAGAAAAGAAAAGAAAAGAAAAGAAAAGAAAAAAAAGAAATATAGTAATTTGTCTGGCCAGTCTGGGTTAAACAGACCCTTTCTGAAAAAGAGGAGGAGGGTGGTGTGCTGGCTGGTTTTGTGTGTCAACTTGACACAAGCTGGAATTATCACAGAAAAGGAGCCTCAGTTGTGGAAATGCCTTCGTGAGACCCAGCTGTGAGGCATTTTCTCAATTAGTGATCAAGAGAGGAAGGACCCAGCCCATTGTGGGTGGTGCCATCCCTGGGCTGGTGGTCCTGGTTTCTATAGGAAAGCAAGCTGAGCAAGCCAGGGGGAGCAAGCCAGTAAGTAACACCCCTCCATGGCCTCCGCATCAGCTCCTGCTTCCTGACCTGCCTGAGTCCCAGTCCTGACTTCCTTTGGTGATGAACAGCAATGTGGAAGTGTGAGCTGAATAAACCCTTTCCTCCCCAACTTGCTTCTTGGTCATGGTGTTTGTACAGGAATAGAAACCCTGACTAAGACAGGAGGAGAGGAAAGGAAAGGGAAAGAAGTAAGAAAGGCTTGTGGAGAGCAGGCCAGGGAAGGAGAGGGCAGGGGTGGGGAGGAGAGGAGCTGAGCTGAGCTGAGCCGGGCCTGGTTGAACACTTAGGATTTTCTTGAAGTTTTTTTATAGCTAAATTTTATACCCACATATAATTGTTTTGATCAAACCCACCACCCATCCCCTCCCAACTTTTCTCTTCCAGCTTCATGGACCCTTCTTTAAAACTCACCAAAGTCTACTAGTGCCGCTGGTACATGCACAGGGGTACGGGACCACGTGCTGGGGCGTGGCAGCACCTCAGGGACCACTCCCTGAAGGAAGCCTATTTTCTCTCTTCCAGCAGGCTTCAACCGCCGATAGATCCCCGGCTATGAGTAGGACTTGAGAGCCTGTCCTCCCCATCCATGCAGATGTTCTGGCTGCTGTGTTCTTATGCAGGTCTTGTGCGTGCAGTCCAGCCTCTGTGAGCTTATGTGTGAGAACGCCCTGTGGCGTCCAGCACATGAGGTTTTGCTGTGGTTTCCACTACTCCTGACTGAACTCTCTGGGCCCCTCTCGTGCCATGATCCCTTAGTCCTGGGGGAGGAGGATGGAAGTGTCTCGTTTTGAGGTAAGTACTCCATAGCCTATTAATTATTCTCTGTACGCTGACCGGTTATGACTCTCTGGACTGATTCTCACCTAACTGTAAAAGGAAGGCTCTTTCATGAGGTTGAAGGAAACACTAATCTACAGATATGAACATGAGGACCATGAGGCCAGTTTAATCCTACGTCCATCCAGCAGAATAATAGCACTAAGTTCTCCCCTTGGGCTTACGATCTATTCAGCCACCAGTTACCATTATTAGAAATGGCTTCCGTCTTGTAGCGTGACTTTTAAATCCAATCGGAAAGTAGCTGATCACCCCATAATATTCACACTGCCACTGCACCGATGGGCGTGTCCTGCCAGGGCAGTCGTAACTGTGGCTTGCAGGATTCACAGACGGTTAGCTTTTTACAAAGCCGAGATTGCCCTGACACCAACCAAAACCAGGAAAAGGCCCAACCAAAAGAGAAGATTATAGGCCAGTCTCCCTGGTGGAGACAGATGCAAAATTTCTCAGTATATTTGCAAATGAAATTCAAGGATATATCCAAAATGTCACCCACCCAACAAAATCAAGTTGGCTTCATCCAAGAGATACAGGGATGGTTCAATGTATGTAAATGCAATCACAGAAATCATTTGATCATCTGATCAGATGTTAACAAAAAAAAAGGCCTTTGGTGAAATCCAACATCTCTTAATGCTACAAGTCCTGAGGAATATGGTGATACGGGGACAGTATGTAGAGATGGTAAAGGCAACACACAAACCCGTAGTCACTATCATGTAAAATGGAACAAAATGCCAAGCATGTTCCTACTGTCAAGAGCAGAACGAAGCTGTCCACGCTGCATTCCGCTCAATGTTGTGCTTCTAGTCTTAGCTCTCAAAAGGCAGCAGGAGAGGGTGAGCGTAGAGAGGAAGAAGTAACCACACCCACATCTGCAGATGGTACGACTCCACCCCTTCAAAGCCTTAAGACTCCAGACAACGCCCACGGCTGACGGACGGACAGGCAGGGGATCCAGAGTTCACACATAGATCAACAGCCTCCCTGAATCCCAGGGGCAAACCTACAGAGAGATAAACTGGGGACACGGTACCTGTTTAACAGTCTCAAAACATCCTGGAATAAATCTAAACGGTGGAGTGAAGGACTTGTACACTGGAACCCTTAGGATCCTGGAGAAAGAAACTAAGGACCAGAAGAAGGCAGAAAGACCTACCATGCTCATGGATTGGCCAGATTAACAGCGGAAGTAACGCAGTCCCTATCAAAACTCCGACGCAGTTCTTCATAGAAACTGAAAAACTCTCCAAATTCGATATGGGGGACACAAAAGACTTAGGAGATCCAAAATAATCCTGGATGATAAAACGCTTGGTGAATGCATCCCTGTCCCGGATTTCAAGTTAAACAACAGAGCCACAGGAGTAAAGGAGCATAGGTTCATTATCAAAATAGGCACTGCAACAGTGCAATAAAACCGAGAGCCGGAAAGACACCAGACACATGTCCCCGAGGATGTGACAGAGGAGCCAAAAACTGACATGGAATTCATTATTTCTCCTCTTCCGCAGAATTCTCTGTAACTCTCTTACCTTGCTTCCCTTTGCACAGCACCTACCACCACCGGTGCCTTGCCTTGGTTTGGCTTTTGTTTGTTTGACTTTTGAGCTTTCCGCCCACAGGAATGCGGTCTACAACAGGCCGGACAGAGGGAGATGGACGCTGGATGTCCAGGAAGCGCTCGGCGAACTCTCCTTGACTGCTGAATGAACTTCACCCACGTGTCATCAACAACCCAGCATTTCCCACTTCAGGAGACAAATAGAAGACAGAAGGCGACGGATCAAGGGAAGAGATGCGGGTCCTGCGGATGCTCTGAGGTCAGCAGGTCACAGGTGGCAAGGTCTAGTTCCTTTTATAGATTCCCTAAGTAGGTGTACATCCACCCCAGAGCTTGAAATTATAGACTGGAAAGTAATTAAATACAGGCAGCAACGGCACGTTCTGTTTTTGTGCATGCAGCCAGGCCAGAGAAACGCCAGTGTTGGGGCCCAGGAGCTGTTGCCATAGTAACAGTAACAAGCCTGACTTCTTAGGTGAAGAGCCAGAGCCAGTGTGTTCATTAATCTATGGAGAGAATGGCTTTTTATCTTTTTAAATCTGTACTTTTTGTACGGAAGAAAAGGCTGCATCATTCTTAAAAACGCCTAGTTGGTTTTGCCAGCCGCACGCTGCTGTGGCAAACACTAGAGAGAAGCGCTTGGAGGATGTACCTTGGCAGCGCTTTCAGGGCTTCTGGTCCATGTTACTTTGTCCATGTGCCTGGGCCGGCAGTGAGAAAACAGTTCTCGGTGGAAGTACACTGCAGAGGAAACCTCACAGCCCAGCCAGCGGGAAATGAGAGGGGAACAGGAAGCGCCAAGGCAACAGATGCCCCCCAGTGTGCTTCCACCTCCTTCATTTAGGCCCCATGTTCAGAAGGGTCCGAGAAACCACCTAGCCCCCCATGGTCACTGAGGGACCTTCAGCATGAGAGCCAGGGGTGGGTGACATCCCCTGCTCAGACCGTGGGCGTTGTCCACCATTATCTGCCTGGATACTTGGTTTCTCAGAGAACCTGGCTTTCGAGGGGGTGCTTTTCCTCCTCCAGTCACACACAGAAGCTTGTTGAGGCTACAAGCCCTTAAGGAAAGATGAAATCAGCTTTAAGTTCGTTTTACAGTTTGGCAAAGGGAAAGAAACATCCGATTTGGGGCGATCAGGTTCCACCCTAGTGGAGACGGCTGGCTCAGATGGTCAGAGTGTGTTCAGTGAGAACCCCAAAGTATTCCAAAGCAGCGTATGTGTGCTCTTTTCCTTCACAGATGTTGGGGGAGGGGCAAGCTGGATGCTTTAGACTAAGTGCTGCTTAAGAAAACTGTTCTCGGGGCTGGGGAGGTGGCTCAGTGATTAAGAGCACTGGCTGCCCTTGCAGAAGACCAGGGCTCAGTTTCTAGAAGCCACACGGCAGCTCACAGCCATCTGTAACTTCAGCTCCAGGGCATCGGATGCCTCTTCTGGCCTCTGTGGGCACCAGACATGCACATGGTGCACAGCCAGCCAGGCAGGCAAAACACCCCCACACATAACATTCTACCAAGATTTATAAAAGAAGTCAAGTGTGTGAAACTACTGGGAAGGAGCATGGGTGGGTCAGACATAGACTCAGGCGATGTTTGCCCTGTACACGTGCACATGTGTGCACGCATACATGCATGTGCATGACCCTGTACGGCACAAAAGAAACCGAAATGGAAGCATGGACAAACTATCATAGTGATGTTTATAATTGCAAGATGAACAACACCCGCCTCTTGTCCTTTTCAGACATCCTTCTACTCCGCTCTCTTTACTTCTGCCCACTAGCCCAGCAGTCCTTACTCACTGGGGAGGGAGCTGTAGTGCGGTGGCCAAGAACTCAGGTCGGATACACATCTCCAGCTCTGTAGGAGAAACTTCCTGTGGAAGGGTTTCTCTCTCTCTCTCTCTCTCTCTCTCTCTCTCTCTCTCTCTCTCTCTCTCTCTCTGAGAGATTCCAGAACTAATCGGTGCTTTACTTTCCCGGAAAAGGAAATGTCCGGTGAGTTATTACGCTAATAATCTATTAAGTCAAATTGATAAATTGTTATTTCTCCTTTAGAAATAATGTGTATTTGTTTTAGAGAGATGGGACATACACACAAAAAAAAAATCAAATTACTAATAGAGAATGACTCACACCAATTACATCTGGTAGCTCTGTTTGCTTGGTGGTTAAGAGTTTTTAAAACATAAATGTAGATGCTACATTGTTTCGTATCTGGCATCTCCAGTTTGTCAATGTCTACTGTTTTTATCCCCATACTCCACACAATAGAACAGCAAGAGGTGGAAACTGAACACTTTGTATTTAATTTAGAATCAATCAGGAACATGTGTAATGCATTCTAAAAACCACTCAGCCATCAGTGAAATATAATGCAAACCTAGCCCAAATCCCTGCTTCTCCATATAGAATGGGGTAAGCTTCAGTCCTTTTGCCTTTCTAGGGTTCTGCTCCCCTCATCTCTCCACTTTGGCTGGGTCTGGTCCTCCATTAAGAAAGGCCGGCACAGTGAACGGGTACCAATGGTTCATTCCACCCCACCTCTTTCTTCAATGGCATTGCATCCTTCCTTGAGAGCTTTCTGTCAAAGAGCAGATGTCCAGTGTATACATGTGACACTCGGGAGAAAGGAAACGCGTGGAGGGAAGGAGACAAAAAGACTGTGAATCCAAGGCTAGCCAGGGCTACAGTGAGTTTAAGGACAGCCTGGTCTACACAGTGAGCTTTAGGACAGCCAGTGCTACACAGTGAAACCTTGTCTCAAAAAACCTAAGGTAAGATGATGGCATCGCCTTTTCAGCCCTGAGAGTGGATCTCAACTTTGTATTCATTGGTGATGCGGGGTGGCTTCCTTGCCTGGGTTAAATTTCCATGCGCACTTGGAAACAGGCCTCATATTTGTATCCTGAACAAAATATTCAAGTTCAGCATAGACTCACTCACTAGAGACAGCCATGAATTCCAACAGAGCTCTCGGTCTGAACTGTGACTAACGTAACTACTGTGGGATCAGACTTTATTTTTAGAAATCATTGTGTGGTTAAAAACGTCATCACCCAGACAGGTTGAAGATGTTGTGTCTCCATGAACCCTGGTTTTAGTGCCTGGGTATCAAAGCTAGAGATTCTCTGGGTGTCATCTTGAAGTGATGGCTTTAAGGCTTCCCAGACTGGCACTCAGCGACTGGATGTTATCTACTCTGTTGCTTTGTAAATGCCATGAGAGGCTGTACTGCTTCACATGGTTCCTCAGAGTTCACATATCCTCTGGAATTTCACTCATAGATGCATATTTTATGTGCATCTATGCATATTTATATATACACAGACATATATATATACATATATATGTGTGTGTATACATATATATACACGTATATATATGTCTGTGTATATATATGTATACACACGCGTGCGCACATGTGTGTGTGTAATGTTATATACCAAGGTAAAACAAAAACACCTTGTGGTCTCTCAGCTCAACCTCCAAGGTTCTCTTACATTTAATGTTTTCATTTCTCACAGATTCTTATTAACATGCATTATTCATGTAAAACATGGGCTTTGTCATAACGTTCTCCATGCATGTAAAGCTCTTTGACCACATTCACCCACGTCTCCCCTCCTATTACCCCCCCACCTCTCCTCTAAACCCCCACTTGTAATTTTGCATCTTTTATGGACTCCACACGTAGGTAAACACGTGGTCATTGTCTTGCTGAGTCTGGCTTACTTCACTTAACATGATGACTTCACACTGTTTCCATTTTCCTGAGATGGCATGTATGATCTGCTTCTTCTTTATGTCTGAGTCATGCTCTGCCAGGTTTCTCTACCATTTTCTATACCTGCTCTCCAGCTGTTGAGTGGCTGAGCTGGTGGCTGAGCCATGGTGGGTGGTGCCACGGTAGGCACAGGTGCACTGCAATCTCTGCGGAACGCCAACTGGATTCCGGTGTACACTGCTGAACCATGGCTGGCTCGTCGTGTCGAAGTTTCAGGTGCAGGCTTCAGAAGCCCCTCTCGGTTATCCTCCACACTAGCTGCACTCGCTCACACCCCCACCCGCAGTGGACAGGGCCCCTTTCTTGAGTCTCACTAGCATTAGTTGTTGAGTTCCTTTCTGGTGGCGTTGTGGCTGTGGTGAGGCAATTTCAGAGCAGTTTTGATTTGCATTTCTCCTTGTTAGCCAGTCAGCTTGTCCCCTGGTTGGCTGGTTTCTTGTCTTACAAGGAAGTCCTTGAGTTCTGTCTGTATCCTGGACATTAGCTCTCCGGCTGATGGCTGGGAAGGGCTTTCTACCGTGTTCCTTCCAGGCTGTCTCTTCACTCCAGCAATGGCTTCCCTGGATGTGCAATAGTTGTTGTGCTGTCATTGGTCATACTGGCTTTTACGTCTAAGCTGTTGTAGTACTGTATGGAGAGTGAGTTTCTTATCTGTATATCCTGCGTGTCTTCAAGGGCTACCACTACATTTTCCTATGGAATTCTGACATTGAGAACTTTGATCTATCTTGAGTCATTTAAAAATTTATTAATCTCTCTCTCTCTCTCTCTCTCTCTCTCTCTCTCTCTCTCTGTGTGTGTGTGTGTGTGTGTGTGGTATGTACATGTTTGTGTAGGTATATGCAGTGTGTGTACACGTGGAGACCAGAGCTCAATGTTGGATGTCTTTCTTGATCATTACCAACTCATTTGTTGAGTCAGGGTCTCAGTGAAATTGGAGCTCATCAGTTTGGATAGGCTGACTATATGGCTGGCTGGTTGGCCAATGAGCTTGAAGGATCTGCCTATTTCTGCCCATTACACCACAGCCCAGGGGTGATATTGTTAAGACTTGAACTGAGTCTTCACTACCAGGAGACCCCCACCCCCCAAGTGAGATAGGAGAACAGAGTTTGATGCAAACACAGGAGGTTTATTTTCCGGGATCAGGATCAACCCTCAGTCAGCCCCTTGTGGAGAGTGACAAGAAGGTGACCCCGATTGGCTATTATAAGCAGTTTTTATACTTTTTAGGGGCATAGGTTACATCAGCAAGGTTACAGTTCAAACTTATTGGCTAAGCATATTGACCTTTAAATCTATTGGCTAGCAAGCACAACAGGCATTTGAACTCTACCTGGGACTTGCAGAGAGTCAGTCAGTACATTCTGAGAATTTTTTACTTAGAACGTACCTGTGTGTGGAGAATGGAGCTTGGCCTAGCCTTGTCCCCAGGCAGGAGGGGGAAGCTGTAAGGAGGGTGTGGGACTGGAACAGCCCTTAGGGTCCCTCCGTATATGTATGCTGCTACACCCAGCTTCATATGGCATCAGGATACAAACTCAGGCTCTCATGCGTGCACCACAGGCACTTCATGACCACAGCCATGGACTTGGGGCTCCAGAGGCTTTAAAGAAACTCGAGAAATGCAGCAAAGTGTAGACAGGCAAGGCGATGAAATAACAAAGACAATTTATTACCCAACAGGAGATCCAACACTTAGAAAGGGTCGGTCAGAAATCTCGGAGCAGAGGATCTCAACAAATGAAATAGAAGTAGTTACAGAGCTTGGAGCCTCAAAGCCAGACTACGTCAAGCAGGAGAACGTTGGGAGTAAAGTCTAACGGAGGAGACGAACAACCTCCATAGTCAAAGTGAAAAGCACCGGTGGAATTGAAGACATTGGAAGATGGAGGATCTCCTGTCATGGATCAGTAGACTAAGTGGAGGAGCATAGTTCAGAGCTCCTGAAGACACCAGTGATAGTCGTCACAGGAACTTAAAAAAAAAAATCTAAAATTCACATAAGAGAAATGCAACCACGTTAGTAGGCAGTGCTTGAGAAACTGTAGGAGAATGGACCCAGACCCAACCTATCACACAGCACAATAATCAGCCCTACCTATTACACAGTACAGTAGTCAACCCTACCTACTACACCGTACAATAATCAACCCAAGGTCTAGGGAGTGGCTCAGTGGCACAGAGTGCTTGCTGCTCACAGAGGACCCAAGTTCTGTTCCCAGAATCCACACTGCGTGTCTCACAACCACCTGTAACTCCAGTTCTGGAGACCTGATTGCACCTTTCTGGTCTCCAAAGGCTCCTACACTCAAGTGCACACACACACACACACACACACACACACGCACATACACACACACAAACACACACACATACACACACACGTACACACACACAAACACACACACATACACACACACGTACACACACACACAAACACACAAACACACACACATACACACACACGTACACACACACACAAACACACACACACACACACACACACACACACACACACACACACCATTTCAATACTTTGAAGGAAATGTTTAATTTTTTCCCCGAGATATAGTTTCACTTAGAAGCTGAGCCTGAAACTCAGCACAGATTACTGAATTTGTGGCAATATTTTTGCCTTGGGCCTCCAGGTGCTGTGATTAAAGCTGTGAGTTAACACACTGGGCTTCGACCAGTATGTGTAGCAGATCTGTCACTGGAGGTTTCTCTTCTGGAGTGGCATGCATGTTATCTGACTTTTTATCTTCTACACTCCCCATGTTGACATCCGAACACCTGGAAAGGAGGTTCCCTCGATTGTTTCTCTTTTCTGTGATAGTGGGGTCGTTCACACCTCTGTGAGCTTTGTTCTCAGACTCTCTCACTGTATGTCTGAAGGACGGTGTTCATACAGACACCTATGTTTTTCGAGTTCTTTCTGCCTTCACTTCCTTGAGGGTCCCATTATCTAACTTCCGAGTATCTGGCAAGAGAGATCAGAAGATGGACAACAACAGCTAACACCTCTGAACTGTGCTGTACACAGCACAGGAGGAGCAGGCAAAGCGGCCCTTACTTAAAGAAGGGCAGGACGATGAGACAGCAAGGTGAGGGAAGCGTTCAAGCATGGCGGAAGGGAGCAAAGAGACTTCTGGAGAACATGGAGAGAGCCACTTCAGGAAGGGCTAAGGAGGTCACTAGAGAAGGTGTTCCTGGGGGGCACCCTGCACAACCAGAAGGCAATAACCTTGGAGAGCCTAAGGTGGTGGGTTGAGGGGACCCTGATGAACCGGTAAATGAGGCCTCATGCTCAGTGGGGTCAGGGAGGAGAAACTGAAGCTCTGAGAGAAGGACGGTGGGCAGACAGGGCTCCAGCTGTCCCCATTAAAGTCATCCAACTTTGGACACCAACACTCAGAGAAATTTGTTTCATGTCTCCAAAATAGTTGTCCCACAGCCTTCCCTTTAAATAGTCCACCATGTGACACGGTGAAGCTTGAAAGTGCACAAGGGGCAGGAACGTTAGCTCTCATTTCTGCAAAGCGAGTCTGAGGATGAACATTGCTTGGGTTGGGGGGCGGGTCCAGGAACGCTGTGGATTAGTAAGGAGTGACGGGAAAATACTTAGTCACCGTGACTCGTCATTTCTTCATCCCTACAACTGGGTACTTAGCACGTTAACTCACTGGGCACTGTGAGATTCATAGGTGAGTCAAACTATTTAACAGTGTACCAGATAGATGAGACCATGGCTTCCTTCACCTCCCAGACTGCTCTGGATGCCTGACTCCACTGACCTCTGCCTTTTAATACTGTTTTCTATTCTCCATCATGTCTGGTAGACTCCTTCCTTCTCTGTCATCAGGGGCATCTCAGTAAACGATGGTGTGTTCAAAGGGCTTCCAGATGAGGATCATGTGACACAGACTATCTCACACAGGGGATGGCGGACACCAGAGAATGAAAACCCATGCTCACCTTTGGGGGAAGGCATAAGGAGGGTCTTGGTGACACATGGCAGATAGATGACCAGGTTGTGGAGGAGCCGTGGACTTAAGAGGAATCAGGCCTTCCCAGAGCTTCGGGAGTCAGAAAGGAGGAGCAAGTGTGCAGAAGAGTAACCCCACCTCCTTTGACCACTGACCTTTTGTGGGCACCTCTCATTGGCTGACCCTAAGTCGAAGCTAACAAGTTTTATCAAGTTAGATATAACTTGTAAGTGTTGGTCTCTTGGAGGCACAGGCAGGCAGAGAAGAAATGGAGAATGAGCTAAGAGTCATGGACAGTAACCTGGTACTCCAAACCCATTCCACTCTCTTGCTGGACCATTCTGATTCTACTGTCACACAAACCCTAGAGGAAAAAATATCACTTCATGTGCCGCAGGAAATCCTCACCCAGCACATCCCTCACTCACCCACACCGGCTTCCACTCCAGGGAAAGGTACCCACACAGCTCTGCCCTAGAGTCCCACTTAGAACTTAACTCAGTGCCTTATTTGGAGCCATCAATAAGCCCATTAACCTCACACACCCGCCTTCCTTGGACACTGACACGCCCATAAGCCTCTCGGGCCACATATTGTCCTGGGAACCAAGTTTGCTCTCAACATTGTTCTTTCCTATCTGGAACTCTGGGACACCTCCTTTCGGATGCAAACACTTCTAAAGTGTTTCTGCCTGATGCTCTCTTCATCTGCACAGGTCGACAGTATCAGGCTTTCCCTGAGAAACTGCTTCTTCCATTCCATTTTCTAAGCCACACACAGGCCTCGAACTGAAAGTCCATTCCTCAAGCCCTCCAGCGTAGAAGCCACCCACATACCAGAACAGGCTCTAGATCTTAGGTTAGTCCCGGGGCCCAGGCAGGGCCGAGAACAGACGGCAGAGTGAGAGACCAGAAGCCTCACACTGGCTGATGTTGCTCCCTCATTCCAACCTCAAGTCTTCACATCTTGACTTTACCACCACACAGATTTGAGTGAAAAGCCAGTTCATCTCACGAATTCTGCGAATTCAGCAAACCTGGCATCCGCCACACACGTCATCTTGTTTTGCTGCTCTCACGGGCATTTTCCCTTCCTGCCACAGAGGAGCACCGTCCACAGAGGAGCACTATCCACAGAGGAGCACCATCCACAGAGGAGCACCGTCCACAGAGGAGCACCATCCACAGAGGAGCACCGTCCACAGAGGAGCACCATCCACAGAGGAGCACCATCCACAGAGGAGAACCGTCCACAGAGGAGCACCATCCACAGAGGAGAACCGTCCACAGAGGAGCACCGTCCACAGAGGAGCACCATCCACAGAGGAGCACCATCCACAGAGGAGCACCGTCCACAGAGGAGCACCGTCCACAGAGGAGCACCATCCACAGAGGAGCACCGTCCACAGAGGAGCACCGTCCACAGAGGAGCACCATCCACAGAGGAGCACTGTTCACAGAGAAGCACCGTCTACAGAGGTTCCCAGCAGGCTCTGAGTTTCCCGCCTGTTTAGCATCTGATCGTCTCGCCTTTGGTCTAAGGCATCATCTGCCCCAAATCTTTCTCCTAAACGTGTGCCTTTCAGTTCACTGCAGGTTCTTCATGCCAAATCCTGAGTTCTGTCCTGAGCCTTTCTCTCCTTGCTTTAGGCTCTCCCCAGGGTGGGGCCTGTGTTAATCACCCCAGGGTCATGACCTGCTGTTCTTGCCTCTGTCAGTCCAGCCTCTCTAGAGCCATGCACATTTTCTCAATGTGAAATGTCACTTCCTGACTCCCTTCCTCCAGCTCCCATGTCCACCTTGTGCTCATGTCTCCTGACACGGTCTCCACTTGATGAGGACGCCAATGTTCACTCTTTCACCAAGCTGAAGGGAGAACAGAAGCTTACAAAGCTTTTTGGTGTCCCCACCAGGTGGGGAGCCCTGTCAGTGGGACAAAGCCACCTCCATAGGTCTTAAATGTTTGTCTTGGTGTTTTGCTTGGGTTAGACTCTCATGGCTGTCCCCTGCACTAGTCTGCTCCCGAGGACAGAGGCCACCTTGTTGTCATGCCTGGCATGCGTTCTGTGATAATTTGTGGCACTGACTCCCACCTGTCTCTCCAGTCCAGCCTCCTGAACTGCACTCTTCCTGCTCTGTGTCACCCAGTGGCCCTCCCTCCTCCCCACCCCACTGCTGTAGCTTCAGTTCAGCAGCTTGTGACGGTCAGCAGCGCCCTGACCAACCTCCCCTACCTTGGGTTCTCCAACTCTTCCTCTTCAGTCATCTAACCGGTTTTTTAACAATAGCATGCTGAAACGGGAGGCCACCGGCATTCAGACAAACTCAAGACCTCAGGGCACTAGGTCCATCTAACTTTTTAAAATTAACTTTCTGAGGAAATTCTTGCTCAGGATGACAGGACTGTAGTCATGCAATCGACAAGCTCACGGATTCAGGAAGCTCATGAAAAACAAGTTATCTGGACGAGTGCATGCTGCTCCTCCCACCCCAGCAGGTGCGTGAGAGCTGTTTGACTTACAGACGGTCGCTAGGGGCTCCTGGAGCACAGGCGAGCACGTGAAGGATGCTTGTTTCTCGGCATCTCACACGCACTCTGCTCCCTTCACTTAGAACGCCGATCCTTTTTGCTGGTCATGAGTTTCTGTTTGGTCGAGTTTCTCTTCGGTCGTTCTTGTTTGTTTTGAGAAGTGATCCCCATCTGGCCTCCAATTCACTACTTAGCTGAGGAGGACCTTGAACTCTTCCTGCCTCCATCTCCTGAGTTCTGAGATGACAACTCAGATTGATCTTTAACGCTAGACTAAAATGACAATTCCCCCTTCAAGTTTGGGAGTCCCTAAATGGAAATAATGGTGCTTTTTAGGGGGAAAGGGGCTTCTGAATGTATTTGGAGGACGGGTGGTTGTAAGCCTTACCACATGTACGATGCTTGCTACCAAGCTTAGCAACTGGACTATGGACCTACAGAGAGCTGGCCCTGTCTGTTTGTGAGAGCATGTGACCTGTGAATGTTTGACAGCCAAATACGTGAAGAAGGTCCAGGGTAGCTCAGGGAAGACTGCCATCATTAGCCCCAGGACCAGTCAGGCTCTGATCCTGCAGGTTCCTGGTTGGCTTTACGCTTTCCAGTGTCTTGCTGGGGCAAATGCTGTTGTTGAGTAAGACATAACAGAAGAAAACTGTCTCAGGGGCAAGCCGCCGTTTTCCCTATGACAGGCAACAGCAATGAAGCTCAGAGAGGTGGTGACTCACCAAAGTAGGATGCGCAGGAACCAGGATAGAACGTCCCCAAAGAGCTCCCCAAGGCTGTACCGTCAGCCTCTGAGTTGCAGGCTGTGCTCACAGCTTGAGAGGAGCTCAGCCTCACCTAAGCTCAGTGTCTGCCCTGAGAGAAGCCAAGATACAACGGCTCCTCTGGGTTTTGTCTTTGGCTCTGACTCCTAGTCAGTTTGTAGTCATGTCACATCAGATATCCTGTAGGCTAAGAGAGGGCAGTCTTACTTGTGATTGGCAGGTGACCCTGCTTCCTGTGGGGAGCCTTGCTGACCTCAGTCACTACAGGGTGAGGCTTAGGCAGCAGTGCTGGGGCCGAGCTCCATCTCCAGTGCAGGTAACTAGCTTCTGTTTGCACATCAGTCTGGAATCCTTCCTGCTGTGCTGCTCTGCTGACCCCAGTGCCTGATAGGCCTCAAGCTGACACAGAAGAGCTTCTGAACCCTGGTCTATGCTGTACATTTCATACAGAGAGGTCATCATGCACCATCCACTCATTAGGTTTAGATATGAGAGGCCATTGAGGTGACTCAGGGAGCAAAGGCGCCTGCTGCCAAGGCTGACAATCTGAGTTCAATCCCAAGACCCTTATGGTGCACCTACACACACACACACACACACACACACACACACAGAGAGAGAGAGAGAGAGAGAGAGAGAGAGAGGAGAGAGAGAGAGAGAGAGAGAGGGAGGCAGACACACACACATACACAGAGACAGACACACATACACACACACACAGAGAAAGGCAGACACACACACAGACACACACGCACACAAAGACAGACACACACACAAAGACAGACACACACACAGAGACAGAGAGAGGCAGACACACACACATACACAGAGACAGACACACACACACACAGAGAGGCAGACACACACACATACACAGAGACAGACACACACACATACACACACACATACACACACATACACACACATACACACACATACACACACATACACACAGAGAGAAAGGCAGACACACACACAGACACACACAGAGAGAGAGAGAGAGAGAGAGAGAGAGAGAGAGAGAGAGTGAGAGAAAGAGGGAGGCAGACACAGAGAGAGATAGAGGCAGACACATACACACACAGAGGCAGACACACACACAGACACACAGACACACACACAGAGAAAGACACACACACACACACACACACACTTATATTAACAGCATTAGGAAATGTGCACGGCAGAAGTTCTGTATGGACATGACCCAGTTACACAGCAGCCTCTGAGCTTCACGAGTTCACTGATGAGGCTGCCTTTCTCCCTCCTGTGGGTTGAGATACTGGGAAAATGTGTGCAGCATATATACAGTATGTTGAATGAATAGATTGCATGGGAGGCCACACTGCTCATAGCAAAGAGGGAGCCCACGTGTGCAGGAGCTGACTCCCGGAGATGACCAACACCTGAGTGGCACGGGAACGGTGTGGAGACTTAAGCGTCACCAAACGTCATCAATGGCAAAGGTGGTGGTGGGGTGATCCATGTGAAAGGCATCGGAATGTATGTTGAGTGAAGACGTGGACAGAGGGGGAGGGAAGGGTGTGATTAATTCGGAGGCTGTATGCTTGCACAGGTGTTCTTGCGGTAGCCTGGGAAGCAAACTGGAGCAGAGCCAGCCACGCTGCACACCGTAGTAACTATAGTAACTCGAACGAGAGCGAGCGAGCGAGCAAGCGAGAGAAAGAGAGAGAGGTGGATAGAGGATATTTCAAAAGTAGAGTTGGCGGAGCCTTGAAAATGGTTAGCAGATAGGCAGAAAGAGGGACTGGAGGCCGGCGCCCATGCTCTGGGCCTGCTGCACCACTCAACAAGGTAAAGAAGGCAGCAGAGGCCATGGTGGAAGCCTATCTTCTGGGGACTGGAGTCCATGTGTCTGTTGATGGCTCAGAGAAGAGGCTCCAGAGATACTCAGGTGCATTTTGAAAGCTCAAGTGGGTGACAGGGCTGGAGGCCCTGTGAGGGAAGCCAGGGATACCCCTCAGGTTGCTCTGTGTGAGGATGTGTAGAAAGAGCAAACAGTATATGAAGGATATCCATTTTGGAAGGTTGGGAAAGAGGGCCCAAGGAGCAGTGCGTGAAGAACCACAGAAACAAGAGGAGAATGAGTAAAGTTGAGTCCCTAGAGTTAACAACTGTGCTTGGAATGCTGTTCTCCATGCAAGGCGTAGCTGTTGCTCTTGTGAACTCTTGGTAGCTGTGATGACCCTCACTTAACACGTACAGAGATGGGGCTGCTGGTGGTCAGGGTGGGGAGGAGTCAGTCATGGTTGAACTCAGTCACGGGAGAGAGCTGCTCCCTTTGGTGGTGTAGTTGTTCATAAGTTGCCCGCATTCTCGACCAGTCCTAATTAAACTAAAAGCTCACTGGCTCACCAAACCATACTTGGTCTTTTCTTGATGCCATACTTGGAGCGAGCAGATGCTTGCTTATTGCCCCTGAAAAGCTCACACAGCAAACCGAGACAAGGGTATTAAATGTAAGGCTATGAAAGAGTGCAGCTCACTGGCAAGTCACTTGGCTAGCATGCATAAAGCCCTGGGGTAGCTCATCAGCATCAAGAAAATTAGCACTAAGGAAATAATTTGCAACCTCTATGAAAACTGCTTCAGGGTCTGGGAGAAACCTAAGCTGATAAATGACTAGAAAGTAAAATGAGCACAGTACAAGTATTTTTAAAAATTTGCTTCTGAAGGAGCATATTCCTATACATGTTCCAAATTCATTAAATATCCAATATTTATCAAAAGAAATATTGACGATATTGTGGTGGGATAAGGAAGAGCAAAGCTGACTCCAAAACTGTGGATAATCCTCATTCTTTGACGCACCCACAGACAGAAAGTAGGCAGAGGCGAGGCTTCCAGGGAAGTTGCTTTAAGTGTGTGTCAGATTGCATTTTGCACAAGGAAAATACAGAAAAGCAGCTAACAATAGAGCCAACAGATGCACTCTGACAGGAATGAACCTTCCTAGAGGCCTGCAGCAATGCAGTGTGGGTCAGAGGGTCTGAGACTTCTCAGGAAAGAATATGGGACATGAGGCAACGTGAGGATGTGATGGGAAATGTGACCACAGACCCTTGTGCTAGGATACCAGGTCCCAACTAGGGACTGCTTAGAAGGCCCAGGAACTCACTCACAGGGAGTGGTTAGGAGGTTAGGGGGCGTAGCTTAGGAAGTAGGTCACGGTGTGGGCCTGAGGCCACATTTCCGTGCCAATATTTGAACCTTTAATAAGTTATCTTGAGCAGTGAGAAAATTCTGAATTTCTGATTACTAAAGACAAACATCCCTTCCCCAACCACCCCAGAGGGTACAGTGTGCAATACTCCTGACGTTACTACTTGGAATGTATCCAGGAACATTTAGGCACGCTCAGCATTTTCTGTAGGGTTTAATTGCTGTGAGCAATGAGCTTCTCTCGGTGAAGAATGAGGGACACAAGGTGCAAGCAGAGTGTTGGCTGAGTGTTCTCTGACAGAATCCCAGAAGGCAGGGTTCTTGGATGACAGGAACACGGGCAACAGAGGCTTAGCATACCCAGAATGCTGTGAGAAGAGCCAGGAGTGGACCTTCGTACAGGTGGAGTGGACCTTTGTGCCCTGTGTTATGTAATGTACTAGGTACATTCTCCAGGTCATGACTGGGAGAGGGACTGGTGCAGACTGAGCTCCAGAGAGTAGTGTAAGTCATGACACTTAGCTCACTAAGTGGAGAAATGAGAGGGTCTGAGGGGGGCACATCCAAGCACCGAAACTCCCTGGGCAAGAAGAGGCACTAAAGCTAATGTTCTCTCTGCAAATCGGAAACTCTACCCATCAATCAAGTCACTTGTGAACCTGTCAGTTGTGAGTTTCAAAGTGAAGACTGAAAACACAGGCACCTCTTTTAGTTATATTTTACCTTGAGGAACACATACGGTTCTAGCTTAGTTTCTAGTTTGGATAGTTCACCAAACTACATGAGTGTGATTGATAAAGAACAGATCAAAATCAACACGGAAGGAAGGGATTTATACACCTTACAGGTTACAGAACGTAGGGCAGGAACCTGGAGGTGAGGATTGAGGCAGAGGCCACGGAGGAATGCTGTTTACTGGCTGGCCCTCTCTGGCTTGTCCAGCCTGCTGTTTTGTACACTGAGGGTCACCTGCCCCAGGTGATGCTGCCAGAAGTGGGCTGGGCCTTCTCACGTCTATCATCATTGTCAAGAAAATGACTCACAGACTTGCCTTCAGGCAAAGCTGAGGAAGACGACCCTCCAGGTGAGGTTCCCTCGTCTTAGGTGACTCTAGTTTGTATCAAGTTGAGGAAGGCAGGCACACCTGTGGTCACACACACGCATATAGACACACACACACGTCCTATGACACACACACATACACACACATCCTATGACATACGCACACACATGT
This sequence comes from Rattus norvegicus, assembly GCF_021556685.1. Classification (NCBI taxonomy): domain Eukaryota; kingdom Metazoa; phylum Chordata; class Mammalia; order Rodentia; family Muridae; genus Rattus; species Rattus norvegicus. The sequence continues at coordinate 180,567,399 of NC_141537.1, forward strand.
CCTATCACACACACGTCTTATCACACACACACACACACATACACACACATGTCCTATGACATACACACACATGTCCTATGACATACACACACACATGTCCTATCACACACACACACACATACACACACATGTCCTATCACACACACATGCACACACACACACACACACACACACACACACATCCTATGAGACAAGCAAGGGCTCTTAGATCAGTGCCCTTCTAACCAGAGTTTTATAGTGTTTCTCTTGCACAGGCTTCAGCTGTCTTCTGTTTCTACATTTTAAAAATGAAGAACAAAACCATCAGTGCAATCTCCAAAACATTCGCACATTTTTTTCCAATGCTTGTTTTGGTTCGTTCCTCCTGATACCTATCTGAATTACAATGTTTTCTGTTTACTCTCATATCTTTCCAAAATGTTTAACTGAATTTTCACAGGTCTGAGTCTCTTTCGTGCTCCCACTCACTGGAGGACAGAATACTTAATTATTTGTAGAAAATGCAAGCTCGCAAAGTCTAGTTCATATCTAGACAACATAGCACTGATGTGGATATACAGTGTGGGTCAAGATGATTAATCCTGGACATCCACAGGGCTACAAAGTGGCTGGCAATGGCTGTCAGGGGACCCAAAAGTAAACAGTGATGTAATCTGCTGTCTCTAGCAGAATGCTACTCTTGTAAAAGTATGGCCTTGGGGTCAGCGCCACATAGGCTAGTGTGTACCCATTCTCCAGGCCTGTGATGCCTCCACGTACCATGTATGGCTGTCTATACCTGCCTGTGTGTAGCCCGTGTATGCTGGTGTCTGCCTGGGTACCAGCTGGCAGTTGTCTGCTTAATGGTCCCTGTGGTGGTCTTTGCCTAGAGTGAATGAAGCATGTCTTATCTGTCCGCAGCTCTCTAATCTCTGATCTCCTGTCCCTATGTGACTCTTTCTTTTTTGAAATCAAAACTCAGGACTTTGCAGTACTGGAACAATAACAGAAACAGTTTAAGTAGCCACAGCTAGAGTCACACCCTGAACAATGACATGTCATTGCGGATGAACACACAATCACATCAGGAAAGCCTGTCTGTGTTTCTTGTTTTGTCAACTGGACATGAACTGTGGTTACCAGGGAAGAGGAAACCTCAGCTGAGAAAATGTCTCTATTCTACTGTAGGCTTGTGGGCCATCTGCTTGACTGACTGCAAGGCTCAGACCACGGTGGTCAGGGCTGCCCCGAGTCAAACCTGAGTAGGACACTGGCTGACCCAGCAGTGTCTCAGTGTCTACCAGCTTTATGGAGGAGCGTGGCAGATGCCTGCAGAGTGTGGCTAATGGGACGACTTGGCTGACGGACCCCTGGGCAACATCTTTTAGTAAGACCCAAGCTATAGGAACAGTGGTAGAAGAACAGAACAGAAACTGGAAAACTGTTCAAGGCTCTAGCTTTGGAAACAACAATTCAGAGGCTGGGTCCAAAGGAAGGTTTCCTTTCAGGACTTAGCTGTAGAATCCAGTCACACAGCATGTGCTTCAGAGATCCTCTGAGAACCCGGCCCACCCATGGTGCCATGCTCCCGACATGTTCGGATGGTATGAGATAAGTAGCACTGGCTCTTTAATGGAAGGAAAAATAGAAAGAAGTGATGCAACTTTTTATCTTCTACTTTGGCTGAGCCACAAACAAATAAGGATCACCGGGAGAGAGAAAAAAAAGAGGTTTGAGAGAAAATATAATAAATCTAGTTTTGGATGTGCTATTTCCTGGTGTGGTATCCATGCTGAGACGTCCAGAAACAGTTGGAGGAGGGGAGGGTAGAACAGAGGAGAGCTGTTCTGGCTTCTATGAAAAGTCTTGATTAGCAGAACTGACTGGAGGCCACACATGGAGTGGTGGAGCTACAAAAAAGGACAGAAGGAGGCCACAAAATGGAAAGAAGTGAGCAAAACAGTGGAGCAGGGGAGGGGAAGGGAAAGGAGGTGAGGGGGAGGAGAGGAGGGCAGAGCAGAGGAAAGAAAGGAGGGGAGAGGAGAGGCATCCAGGTATGTATGCAGAGGAGGCAGGGAAGTGTAGCACACTGTTGTATGTGGGAGAACCAGAGATCTAAAGGAACCAGCATGGTAAGGAGTGGTTAAGAACACATCTAGGATGTGCAGGCGAAGGTACAGGTGAGGAGATAAGCTCACCAGTTTGGCTCGGACTCCTGAGCTGTGGGCAGCTGCTGTCACTCCAGAAGCATCTGAAACTCCCCAGATAGTGCCCAAATGACAAAGTGCCTAAGAAGGGGTTCTTGCTGCCTAAAAGAGAAGTGGGAGCAGGGGAGGCCCCATAACAGAGAATCTATAGAAGGTCTGTCACCCATTAGCCAAGTCATCTGCATGATCCTTACTGAAGCTGGTGACACTGCCTTGTGGTCACCTGGAACCTTGTGCTCAGTCTGGAATGGCCATGCAAGGGACAGCATGACATGGTTCCTGCCTCTGGGGCAGAATAAGCAGGGCATGGGCCTCCACAAATGCAGATGGTTTCTATGGGTATGAGGCTTGTTTGTATAATAATGTACATATTTTCATGTTCCTCCTTTGGGAAATATTCTCCCTGCAGAGGCTAATGACTCCATATCATTAGAAACAGCATAAGTCCAGGAGGTGAGGGTGTACCTATGTCTCAGCAAAATGGTAAATGCTGAGACCAGCAGGACAGCCCTTAAGGCTGTAGGAAAGAACTCTGAAAACATGAGTTCAAGAATATATAATTTCTAAACTCTGCAAACTATATGGATGTGATATGAATTATGTAAGGAGCTTGATGGACCTAAAAGAACAGAGGCAGCTGCACCATGAGACAGCTTGTCAAAAAGATCCTAAGGAATGAGATAAAGAGACTTGGGGAGGGTGATCACAGGGCACAATCCTGCCCAGCTAGCTTATTGTCTGTGCTTACAAAGGCAGGCAGATCTCTGAATTTGTTTGCTATATTAGAAAGGAAGGAAGGAAGGAAGGAAGGGAGGGAGGAAGGAAGGGAGGAGAAGGAAGGAGAATGTACTTGCTCTCTCCTAAGAATCAAGGGGCTGGGGACAGGGGATGCTGATTCATGGAATAATCAACAGGGAACCTTGGGTAATGGCTGAATTGACATGTAAATAAAAGACTGGGATTGGGTCTGCAAGAGATGAGGTATCCAGAGAGTTTTTATAATGTTTTTCTAGTGAGAGAAAGCTGCCTCAAGCAGAACACAGGCTATAAGCTTGGACTCAGGATTGACTCTGAGTTGTTTTTTCTATGATCTCAAATGCCCCTTCTCAGGAACCCCTCTCCAAGCTGAGGTTGGCCCATAGCAGCACAGTGTTCTGCTTAGGTTTGCATAACCATGAAATGGACCAGGACCATAACCTAAAGCATTAGGTTAGGGAAGTACATCTAACACATGGCCTTAGCATATTCACTGTGACTATCTTTTTCTGTTTTCTTAATTTTTATTAACAAATTAATTTTTTGCAAAGACTTTCTCTTTAAAGTATACCATCTGCTTTGACCATTTCACCCCCAGCCTCCTTTCTCCCTTCTCATGAGTCCTTTCCTGTAACAGATAACCCTGCCCCCCACCCCACTAAATTTCCTTCATATGCTTATTCCAGGATATATTGTATAATCAATGATCCATATATAAATGACAACACAGGGTATTCACTTGTGGGATTCCGACTTATTTCATTTGACATGGTCATGTTTAGTTGCACCCAGTGTCATTTTCAAATCCAAAAATCATCTTTTTGCCCAGATACTTTCTCCTCTAATTCTTTCCCTATATCTGCTTCTGCTGATTTGGTTCTGTTCACTACACTGTAGTCAGAGTGACTTAAAAAAAAAAAACAAGAAATAAAGGGTTTATCTTTTGAAGGGCCTTAAAAACGTGTCTTATTGCTTCTTGGATAAAGACTTCCACGCCTCATACAGTCCTCCAGATGATCATGTGCCCCCCTGAGCAGGTGTACGCTCACATGAAATCAATTATGTTCTGAATTCTATTCCTTGGGCATAGAGGCCTTCTCCTCCTTCCTCAGAACCAACAGTGGGGAGGACAGAGTGGGGAGCACTTTACTGTACGATCAGCTGTTTGGGTGTCTAAAAGAGGGAAGAGTATGGAGATAAGGAACACGAGAATAAACTCAGATGCAGCTTCCTGAGCAAAGACAAGCAAAGTAAGCAAGAACAGGTGATTCAAGACGGACTCAACAGAAAGCCACATCCACTGAGCGGTGACCTCCATTCCTCTGCTAATCGAGGAAACATCGTAAGTCAATCCATGTAGCTGTGAGGGTCTTGTCTTCCATGACAGTACATGCTAGGTAGAACAGATGGATGGTCTTTGTCTCCAAAATGAGTTGGAGTGTCTATTAGGTCTAACTTCCACAGTCAAATGCCGTCAGAGAGTCTCTGAACCTCTGTTTAATGGTAGCTGTAAAGCAGGATGGTCACCAAAGAAAATAGGCGACTGAAAAGTGCAAAGGCTCCAGGTAGGACCACAGGGTGACATACCGAGTACATATTTTCAGGCCTCCATTCCATGGCTGACTCAGAGCCTTATTTAATAGCCTCATAGCTCATTGCCTCCACCTGACCTTAAGATGTACAACCTCAAGTTCCTTGTTCTCATTTCAAGTGGACAGAGGTCCCTGGAGTCACATCTCAGAGGCATGCCGTACAGCAGAATCTTACTTTCTAGTATCGTGGACAAGAGCCTCCCTCTGTCTCCTCTATGCAAACTCCAAAGCCCTCCTCAGGGAGTTCTAAGGGCATCCATCTCCTGCCCTGTCATTCCACAGCCCTGAAGCCACAGCTTCAGTCTGGAAAGCCATGATACCCAGAAGCTGTCTACAGTTCAAGACACACAGCCATTTGTCTACACACATGACTGAAATTCTAATTTGAGCCCAGTCCAAAAGAGTGACGGTTTGATGGCCTTAAAATCTCTCAGAGAACTCAGAATGGTCACTGTGACCAAAAAACACATTTGAACTCAAACATAAGTATGCTCTGTCCGTGCCGTGGGGGCTGCCTTCAGAACAATCTCTGCTAGTCCTTGTGAACTCATGACTGGTTAAGAAAGAGAATGGAAGGCTCACTCTAGCTCCTTTCCCAAAGACCAGGATTCTGTGGAGCTTTAATGATGCAAGGACATCAGTACATTACATGGCATCACTCTCCGTAAGGAGGTCAGAGGGGTGGAGAGGTCAGAGTAGGTGAGGAGGTCAGAGGGGCCACACATGGCAGGAAAGTTTGTGATGAGTTTTCTCTGGAGACAGGCACGTAGACCTCAAGGAACTCTTGTTAGGGAGGCTACTTCACAGAAAGAATAAAGTCTGAGAGCGTTCGTACATTTCCAGCCAGTCCAGCTACTAGGTGGTAGCGTCAGCTGACAAAGGGGCACAGTTGAGAACAGGCTTATCACGAAGCATTTCAGGGCAATTACAATGGCAGTTGAGAACTCCAGAGAGCTTGGTTTCTTACCATATTTTTTACTGCTATAGAAAACCTAGTACTCTGTGTACAATAGAGGTTAAAATTTCTCACAGATAAAGAGTCTAGGAAGGCCAAGATCTTGGTTCCAATATTTGCCTGATCTCTGGTGAGAAACTTCTTGCTGATTCATAATAGGGTGGGGGACATCACACAGCAAGACAGAGCAACCATGCTAGCTCAGGTCTCTTTTCTTATCACTATGACACCACTGACGCTACAGGATCCCATCCAATCTTAATCACTCTTTCCCCACATCCATATGTATTAGCACTGAAACCTCGTTAGCTTTAATTATCAACCTGACACAGCCTAGAATCATCTGAAATGAAAGTCTCCATTGAAAAATGGCCTAGATCAGATTGGTCTGTGGAATGCCTCTGGAAAATTGTCTTAGCTGCTGGTTCATAAAGGTAGGCTCAGCCAACTGTGGGTAGCATCATTCCCTAGGCAGACTGTGAGTAGCACCATTCCCTAGGCAAGTGCTCTTGGACTGTAAAAGAAGCTCACTAAGTTTGAGCCTGAATGAGGTAATAAGAAGTTTCCTCAAAGTTTCCTGCTTCAGGTTCCCACTTGAACTCCTTCCCTGGCTTTTCTCAATGTCAGGGAATAAACTGTAAAGTAGAATAAAACTCTTTCTCTATTAAGTGTTTTTCCCCATCTACACCAGAGTATTGAGGCAGAACTATGAGTTCAGTGTCAGAGATGTTAGTTGAATTAACAGCTCTCAAGGATATGGTCCAGAGAAAGTATCTGGACAGAGCTAAAGAGACAGCAAAACCCTGAAACTTTCTACACTGAGAAGTAAAAAGTGTCCCCAGTATATTCCTGAACCAAAGGGGAGAAGCCTGGGGATAAAACAGCTGTAGGAAATTGATGTCCCCTAAAACTTATTTCTGAGTCCTTTCTGGAAAAATCTATCACCTCATTGTTCATAGATCTTCCCTTTGAAAGAACACCCTGCAAAGAACCACATCTGAGAAATGAGTACCAAGGAAGAGAAACACACATGAGTACTTTGTTTTCAGGATATAAATCAGCGAGAAGGGAGACTGGGAATAATGGTCACCAGCTGAAGAGCAGCCCTGTGAGCCCCAGGGTCTGTCACCAGCTGAAGAACAGCCGTGCGAGTCCCAGAGTTATTTTTTTATTACTTTTTAAAAATTGATAGTCCAGAAAGACACCAATAACATAAAGAATTGTGTTGATTGGCATTTTTCAGAGTGATTAATTTCTCCATTTCCTCACTAGCCCTTGTAAAAAGCACAGTATTTTAACAGAAACTTTATAGGGCTTTTGCCTTGCAGTTTTAGAGTGGGGTGGCACGGTCTCGGTTTCGTAACTCAAGCCCAGACTAGTTCAACCCAGGCGCTTTCCTGTGGGTTCAGAATGTGCAGGGCTGCAAGCCTTGGCCCCCAGATCTCCAGAGCAGGTCTTGCTAACTCCAAGATGAACCTGCTTCCCCGAGACTTTCCGTTTCCTCTCTCTTACATCCGTGCACATCAAGTCAGGCCACATGCACTGTCCATGCTGCACAGCCGGCAGGTCCTCGTCATATGAGGAGCGTCACCCACACTGCAGCATGGGCTCTTTCTTTAGTTTCAACTTCCTGAGCCAGTGAGGGTTAGTTAGGGTAGGGGTTGGCTGGTGTGGACTGCCCTGGTGCTGTTTGTATTTTGATGCTAATTTTGCTTCCTCAAGAGGGGCTGCCCCATGAGGAACAGATCAGTACTCAGGTGATTTCTTGTGAACCTTCTCCCCATTTTAACTGGTCAATTAGAGCCTCTGATTGGACAGTGAAAGGGAATGGTGGGCTGGAAGTTTTAGAGAAGGAGAAAGAGGAAGGAGGTAGAGAGTTGATGAGATGGAGTGAGGGGTGGGGGATGGAGAGAGAGGAAGATGGAGGAAGGGGAGGTAGAAGATGGAGCAGAACCACGTGGCCTGGAGGAGCCGCAAGTAACAAGGGGTCTCACCGCTGGGGAATAGAGTAGTGTGGTGGTGAACCTGCCCAATCTAGTCATACAGCTTATTAATATTATAACTGGGTTGTGTGTTCTTTGCACGGGCTTACTGGGGTTGGAGATTTACTGAAACAAATCTGGCTGGTATCAAATATTAAGGCTGTCTGGTGTTTTCCATTTGCAATGATTTAGGTGGGCAAGTCAGAGGGCAACACTGCAGAGCGCTCACTGGCAGTTGGCGGAGCCAAGCACTGAGGCGAGGAGGAATGGGCAGCATAGAGGTGGAGCCAGAGGCAGCCTGATCTCGGAGGTAAGTCGTGAGGAGACCAGGCAAGGGGAAGTGTGCTTCCTATAATTACCCGCAACAGGCAGCCTATGCTCCTGAGGCCATCAGTGACAGGCAGGCAGCCTGTGCCCCATTCCTGGTTTGAGGGTGGACTTAGCCTGGACACACTTTGGCTCTGAAGCTGGACCCCTGCCAGGTCTTCCAATCAGAGCTATGGGAGGCCCCTGGAGGGCGGGCACCAGAGACCTGGAGCTTGGCCTCTGCTTCCTAGCTGCTTCCCTGACCCCGAGGGATTCACCAGTGTCAATTTTTCACCCACAGAGGTTGCAGTTTTCAGACAAGTGTAAGTCTTCCCACAGTCTGGGAGTAGCCAGCCTTGCTGCAGTGACCTCTGACCCTTCCATGTTTCCAGTGAACCATGTCACCTCCTGACTGTTCACTTTGTTACAGCACTCAGTGTGGATTCTGTTTCTCCAGGTCCAGGGGTGCAGGTGGGAGGAGAGGTGGAGGGATCCTCTAGAGGCTGGCCCTATCCTCAGGTCTTTACCTTTCGTTGACACCCTCCCTTCTCCCTCACGAGGTACTACCAGATATGGTAGTTTTCATATGCATGGGCTCTGACTTCCCATTTAGAGAAACTGGAAGCACAGGGAAAAGCCCACGGTGCCCATTAGGAGGAGGCAGGCTTAGGGCGCAGGCCTCTCGGTGTGCAAAAGTGGTATTATGTGAATCTCTTCACATCTCTGCCAATTTCCCCTCATTGTGATTTTGAAAGGACGTAGTGAATAATGTATATGAAGGCATTCCACACAAGATGTGTGTGTGTGTGTGTGTGTGTGTGTGTGTGTGTGTGTCTGTGTGTGTGTATCAGATGCTGCCTTTTACACAGCAGCTCTGAGGATGATTTTGGGTGTTTGTAAATGTCCATTGTGATGACCTGATTAATATTGCAGTTTGTTATGGTCCATTAGCTTTATTTACTAACAAAACAGATTGCAGTTCTGCTGTAAATAGCAGGCTGATAAGGCCTGCCTCCCACCCTTGGGCACCCTGTACATGGAACAAGTTCTGTTTGAAATACAAGCTCTGTTATCTATTCAGGTGCCCCCACTGACCGGAAAGTAATGACACTTTCTGGGTGATTCTCTTTGAGGCCAAAAAGAGTAAAAAAAAAAAAAAAAAAAAAAAAAAAAAAAGGTACAGTTTTCACAAGTGATTTGACTTCAGTGAAAACGGTCAGCACACACCTGTCACTCAGAAATCATGAAAAAGCCTGGTGAAGAATGCTTCCACTGGAAAAGCAGAGTGTGAATTCCACAGCCCGTCTGTGTGTCCTTGACATTTCCTGAAGGGAACAGGCTGTGTGCTTCACTAGGGCGGGAAGAATCAGACTGGGAGCCTGAGGAGCCTGCAGCTCTGCTCAGTGCAGCCTAGCGTAAATGCCTGCCCACCGAGGTTGCTTTCCCAAGGCCTGTCTCACACTAAGGTAAAGTAATTTGAGCTGTTGAAGGGTCTGACAGGACCCTCTCGCATTCACAGAGCAGCCCCAATAAACGTCCAGCCGCTCCATTCATACGTGTGTCTTCCATGACAGTCATGAAGAGCTCAGACAGCCAGAGCCTCAGTGTGTGGCCAGGAAGGTGCACTGTGTCAAACAGTCATGACTTGGGAGTGTAACCCTGTTCACGTTCAAGTGCTGCCCTCCTCCCTGGCAAGACCCGCAGAGGACTTTTCTCCAGTTCAGTGGCTCTCGGCTTTACTGAGCCTCTGTTACCTGGAGAGCTCCTGACTCCCAGACTGCCTGACACAATCTCCACGTGAGGGGAGGGAGGGTCTATGCTGTGTTTGGAGTGTGATTATATTACCCTTGTAGGGTGGCCAAACCAGCAGAGACACAAAGACCTGCACATCCACAGAATTAAAAAGATCTGTGCCCTTGGCCACGATGCCATATGCTGTAATCTCAGCACTTGGAACTTGAGGCAGATTGTCGGTTCAAGGTCAGCCAGGGCAGCATAGCCACACCCTGCTCTGATGAACTGAAACCAATGGATTTGTTAGAAGGAACTGCCTTCTGTGGTAATGAACTCTGAGAAGTCTCAAGTTCCACAGACCCAGGGAAGCTGATGAACTGATCCAGTTCAGCCAATTCCCACATCCTGAGGACAGCTAATGGTGTAAGGCCTGGGATACAGGCTGGAGGACCAGACCCAGGGAGAGCTTGTTTTCCTAAAGTGAACCTCAAAGCAGCATGAGACGGATACCCCACTCAAAGTTAACTGAGGCTTTTTGCCCCTGCCAGTTCTTCAGCTGAAAAAGGAGCCTACTGCACTAGGGAGGGGAGAACTCAATCTAGTCTGTGGGTTCAAACGTTAGCCTGTTACAGAGACACCCACAGCACACACACTAAGTAGTATTTGACCACATGTCTGTGAGCCCGAAGGTCTAGCCAAGTTAATCATGGAGCAGGGTATCATTGAAAGATACTGCTGAGGCTGTGTGGGGTCTGAACTCTGAGAACATATGCCAAGGGAGAGCCACCACTAACCTTATCTCTGTGATAGGACCTGCGGGTTAGCACACAGGGAATAGCAAGAGTATCGGATGGGCAACTGAAGCCACTGAGGTTGGCACAGCGGGGTGGAGAGGGCAGGAAGCAGGAGTAGATCTCTTGTAGAGAGACCTGAGGACACAGCAGATGGCACTGAGGCCACTGGACCTCGCCATACCCTGCTTGATGGGATAGCCTAGACTAATGGCCACTGGACCTCACTGTCCTCAGCTTGAGGAGCTAGCCTAGACTAATGGCTCCAGATTTCTAAGTTCACTTGTACTTTCAAGAGAAAGTGGTGTCTAAGAAGGTTTCAAATAACTGCTAATTTGCGGTAAGACTATCATCTGCCAAGCGCTGGGCTGTTGAATAGTTAAGTATCTTGTTCCTAGGAACAGCTCGTTAGTCCCAGTTTGCAAAGGAAGAAGCTAAGATCATTACATCTGAGTAGTGAGTGGATTTCCAATTGTTCCTTGCCACCCTGAACTTTTGCTCTTATAACATATGTCATGCATGTAAGCTGTCAGATAAGAACACGTTACCACAGATGACCCTCAAGGTGCTCATAGTGCAGTAGGGTCTGCCCTTCTGTCTTTAAAAATTACACGAAGCAGACTGAACACAGGAGGATTATTCCGAGTGTCACTGGAGTGTGGAGCTGAGGTCCTCCCCATAATGGCTTTAACAAGAATAGCTTCTGGTGTCAGACTCTTGAGGGACCAAATCCCACTGCCCCACTTAAGAGTTGTGAGAACATGCCAAGTAATCTCTGTGCCTCAGTTTCTCCTTTATAATACTCACCCCGTAAGAGTGTTCAGAACCTTACAGGGGCTACGTGTCTAGAGGACTAATTAAGTGATCCACCTCTGCGAATAATTTACATACAAAGCTCTACTCAGCCATTAGTTTCTGAGTGTCACCATGCCCCCATTACTATTCTCAAGCAGAGCTAAGGGTGGCAGTAGTGGGTTAGTTCTGGAAGGAGCGGATACAAAGTTACCCTTGAAGAATTAGCTTCATTGGGGGAAGGGCATCAATGCATGGGCGCAGTGATCACCAGTTGGGCCAGCATTAATATGGGCAGGGGGTATCTGAGACAACACCACGAGGCCTTACGTGTAAGAAAGGCCTCCCCTTGAAGGCTGAGGAGGAACGCGTATGCCACACTCCCCTCCACAAGGCTTGGAGATCATTGAGGGATGGGGGGTAGAGAGGTGTAAGAGACAGAGATGGTAGATGAAGGGAATATTATCTTTTGGACACAGCGGGCAACCAGAGTAAAACATGCTGTGGTACCAGGTCTGTGGCGATGACAACAGAGCCACTCTTACACTCAGAGGTGTAAGAGACAGAGGTGGTAGATGAAGGGAATATTATCTTTTGGACACAGCTGCCCTCCATCAACTCACAGTGGAATAAAGACTGGGAAAGCCAGAACAAAGGAGAGGGACGTGAAGAAGGGGAGCTGGGTGTACAACTCTACCCCTGCTGTGAAGCTGCTGGCAAGTGTAAGCCCTGGGAGAGGGCGAGACAGTTTGCTCAGCGGAAGACCACACACCCAGGAATATCTGTGGAGCCAGAAATTGGTCTTGATGCCTCTAAAAAAGAAAACGGACAAAGTTGGGTGTGAAGGGAGGGAAGGGGGATGGGAGGAGCTGGGGAGGGGAGGGTGCATCTTATGAAATGTTTAATAAGGCAAACAGGGGAGGCATGGGGAGCACCAGGAAAGCAGGCACCTTCGAGTTCAAGGCCAGCCTGTCTATACAGCAAGTTTCAGACATGGGCCTAATGTGAGTCACTTGAAGTCGCAGAAGGAAGGGAGTGCTGATGGTGGGGGAGTCTGGGGAACCTTCAGAAAAATCCCCAAAGGAAAGTGCCTGACTTTTACACCCTCCCATGTGCTGACAGGGAGTAAGGAGGAGTCAGGGACTGAGTAGGGTCATAAATTAGGAACTGTAAGACCACAGCACCAACAGCTGGCTCACAGCTGTTCCAGAGGACGGCTGGGGGAAGGGAGAGTGCTCCAGCATCTTAACCTAGCAACCTCCAGCATCTTAAAGGGCCCCAACCTAGCAACCATCATAATTATACCCCTGGCACCAAGCTTGATGCCTGACACGTGCAAGGCAATCTATATACACGTGCTGGATAGATCATTACACGGACCCTCTTTCAGGAGACGGCAGTCATTATCCACACAGCAGCTAAAGCTTCCCACAAAGAGACCTTCTGTAACTTACACTCAGCCTTCTGGAAGCTTCTGCTGTTACTCAAGGCAGTTTCAGAAACTGATTTCTACCTGTTGTATGGCAATCTTGTCCTCAATAACATGGTGCTATTTTAGACTTTGCCTCAGTAGCCATGGCAACCAGAGTAAAACATGCTGTGGTACCAGGTCTGTGGCGATGACAACAGAGCCACTCATATCCCTAGTGATGGAAGAAAGAGGACCAGAAGGTCAGGAGGTCAAGAGGTCAGGAGGTAAGGAGGTTGCAAAGTCAGGAGACCCTCACCTAAAGTCCCGGGTGTTGCCTCCACCACCAGCAAATGATCATGGAAAATGCTACACACACAGGAAGTGGGAGGCTAACGGAAAGTGGGCTCCATGATGAAGCATTCAGGAACTCTGCCTCCATGTGGGCGGGACTGTGCAGTGAGGCAGCTATGTGGGGGTCGCCCACACCTAAACTGCGCTTTGGAACAGCAAGCCTGGTAAACTCATTGCTCTCACCAAACTGGGCTCTGGTGGAACTGAAGTTTACTCTGTCATTATTCGATCTTCCCAGGAAAAGTTAATGTGGTACTTACTGCCCATAATGTGTGCTTGCTTGGTCCAATGCAGTAAAGGCCCTGACACGCTACTACAGAAACTCATGACAAGGATGTGCAGCAAAATCTTTACATTCTTAAATGCCTGCCAGTGTTCAGATCTTGCAACTGAAGATGATTAACGCGCGAGAGAGTGGCCACACAGAACTTTGCAAAGCATTGTGCAAGACGCCCCCTTGTTTTTATTATCAGGTCCACTTGGTAAAAAGTCACTTGGAAATTTAAAACTTCATCTTTTCTTTTAAAAGTGGGGCAATGCCAAAGAATCCGTAAGTGGGGCATACACAAGTGAGAATTGTGGTTGATTCTGACATTTAAAAATACCTGGGCTCTTTAGTGCTGGGCTACTGCATATGCAACAATGTTGTGATGTCTTGAGCTGCTGCCGCCTCAGCACATCAGTGCCTGGGCTGGGCCTGCTCATTACTATTCATGAGGACAGCAAGTCTCAGGAGACCCTCAGGCTGGATACCACCCTGCAGCCGGCTCTAGCTCCTTCAGGGCTGCCGGTTCCTTTGCCATTTCTGATGCTCTAACGCCTCTCTCAACTCCTGCCTTTGTGGATTTGGGATGATCAGTTACTTGTAAGATTTATAGCCTACTGCTTTGATGTCGGACAGATGTATCATGTCAACATTCTTCGATTCCAGAAAATTCTCTTTCTCCCTTAGGACGTAAGGCCATGTTTTTCTCTGCTGACTGCCTTCTTTGATATAATAAAGCAGCTTCAGTTCCTAGATATTTTCTTAAGGGTGAATGAAGCTCTGTAAGGAATTCTCATCATAGGATGAGCCTTAGTAGAACACTTTCATTTACTGAATCAGCATGCTGTAGTCTAAAAATTCACATCTGAAAATCCACACTTGTTTGTGCCGCACGGCAAGACCAGAACACGCTAGCTACTGCGGCGTTTTCGATATGATGTGTTCATGGCTGAAACTCAGCTGAGCCAGCCCTGCTTCTGGCCTCTCACCTGCACGAGGTGAGATGACTCTCACTGATACTCCTTGGTGGTTTCGTTATTATTATCTTGTCGGTATGACGATGGACAAACTTGGAGCTCCAGGCTGCTGCACAAAGCTTTGTGACATTGTCTAGAGACGTGCTGTCCCATGAAAGCCACCAGAGGCACGTGGCTCCTTAAATTCTAGTTCGTTACACTGAAAATGCAGGTTGTCAATTTCACGGCCCACACTCTGTGTGTCAGTAGCTACATGGGACTATCGTGCTGCACAGAGGAAGCACAAAATCCTTTTATATGATGGCAGACATGTGTGCCCGAAACTGCTGCTCCACAGTCTAAGGGTTCAGAGACATCTTACGAGGGAGCCGCCCTAATTTCCCAGAAAAGAGAGGTTCCTGGGTATTAAGATGTTAGAAAGTTCCCGGTGCTAAAATTAGGAAAACTGGGAACAAGGCTGGGGTACATTCTTACAGATGAAATAATTTGATTATGTCAACACTTGCAGTCCTGTCACACAACGGACAGTATAGGCACAAATCATTATCAATATTAGCATATTAGCATGCCTGTGATGGCTGGTCTTTCTTGCCAACTATATCTAGAATTAACTAAAGTCCAGTCTGTGAGCGATTTCCCTTAATTAAATCATTTGAAGTGGGAAGATCCACCTTTAATCTGGATCTGTTGAGGTAGGAAGACCCACTTATAATCTGGGTCACACCTTCTGCTGGCAGCCTATCAAAGGGTATGGAAGAAATAGGATTGTTCTCTGCCTGCCTGCTCTCATTCTTGCTGGCAAGTCCATTTCCCTCACTGGTGTTAGAGCCCACTCCTTCAGGATTCCAGCTCTACTGAAGACAAGCTGAGCCTCCCCAACTCATGGACTAAAAACTAGTGGACCTTCAGTTAGACAGCCATTCCTGGACTAGTTAGACCACAGCCTGTGAACCATTCTAACAAATACCCATCATTCACACACACACACACACACACACACACACACACACACACACACACAGACACACACAGACACACACACACAGACACACACACACACAGACACACACACACAGACACACAGACACACACTCACACACACAGACACACACACACATACACACACACACACACACACCACACTTTCCATCTGCTCCCCTAGAGAACCCTGACTAACACAGTGCCCAGTGAGCGGCTTTCATGGATGATAACCTTTATCTTTATGTGCATGAATGGCTTGAGGCACTTCCCAGGTTACTCTGCCAGGGCAGAGGTTAATGAAGACAATTCCTCTGTGGCATTGGATATTGTTGTGTCTGCTAGCTAGGGGTCGTTGTATATTCATTGGTGTGGCTGAGGCAGGAAGAGTTTGAGAAGCTATAGTGGGGGTAGTTTCTAAGTTTTTCCAAAAAGGGAAGTTTGATGAGTCCAGGCTTCCTCAAGCAACCACAGCAAACTGTTGCTGCTCACGGAGGAAGGCACATTTCGGGAGCTGCCTGCAAGCTCAGTGCCGAGACAGTGGGTGTGTGTTACGGTCTACATCGTGTTCTGCCTCACCCTGTATTAAAGCTGGCAAGCTTCTCCAGAAAGCAAAATCTTGCCCGAGGAGGCAGACTTCTGGTGAATTGTTTACCACACAATTAATCGAGTATATATTCTTGTGTCAGGGTCTAAGAGCTGAAACACCAGGGTTCTTCTAATCCAAACAAGGCTACAGAGGGTGCAGAGGCCCAAATGCCAGGTGTCTCTGCCAGCACTCTACAGTGGAGGAGAAAGCCTGAGTCATTTTTTCCAAAGAACAAGGGTAAGCAAACAAAAGCAGAGGCCAATTCCTGTAAAGAATTAGCAGAAATGAAGAGTTGCATTTTTATGACTTCTCTGTGGTTATTTAGTTGTTTAAAACTAATTTTTACTTGACGTACCTCACTTTTTAAGTAGTTTCCCCCTGACAGGATTGCTAGCAGACATATATTATTGCATGCTGCCTGAAGGGCAGTCAGAATTAGCAGCATTTTAGTTAGGGACATGGGTTAACGTTATCAGCTGGTGAGGGGTCACTTAATGGAAGGCTGAAGCAGGTGTTGTAAGCGGGCAACTGAAACCCAAGCTGCCAGGACATAGGAAAAGAACGTCTGGGGCTTCTTAGAGAGATCGGAACTTGGGCGCTGGATAGAATTAACAGTCAACTGATAAAACCTAGAATCCCCTGGGAGGTGGGCTCTGAGCATGCAGGGGTGGGAGAATCTTGTTTGTTAACTGAGACGGGAAGACTTGCCCACTGTGGGCGGCAGGCACCATTCCCTGGCTGGAAACCTGGACTGTATAAATGGGGAAAGAAAGTGAACAGTAGCATGTGCTAGCTTCTCTGTTCATAGTTATGATGGTCTTAGTGTTTAATTGCTGTGAAGGGACACCATGACCATAACACCTCTTATAAAATATAGCACTTAATGGGAGTTGGCTTATGTAGTTTCAAAGGTTAGTCCAATATCCTTGTGGTGGGAAGCATGGCAACACGCAGGCAGACATGGTGCTGGAGAAGTTCTGCATCTGGATCCACAGGCAGCAAGAAGAGAGAGATAATGGGCCTCGCTTGGGCTTTGGAAACCGCAAAATCCACCCACAGTGGCACACTTTCTCCAACAAGACCACACCTCCTAATCCTTCTCAAGCAGTGCCACTCCCTGAGGACTAAGCATTCAACTATGTGAGCCTATGGGGACCATTCTTACTCAGCCCACCACAGACAGGACGTTTCAAGCTCCTGCTGATTTAACTTCTTCACGTTGAACTATGAGTAAAAAGAAAGGCTTTAGGGTCTTTTCTTTGAGGGTTTTTTTTTTTTATCACAGTGACAAGAAAAGCAGCTAAGGCAGAAATGCTGTAGGTCTAAAGCTGGCTTCACCACTGGGTGATCTTGGTGAATCTATTTACTTCTCCATGGGGTACAGCAGATATCAAAGCAGAACCTATCCCATAAGGTTACAGAGTATGTGCAATGCACTTTGAACACTACTTGACGTGTTTAGATAATTTCAGATCTCCAGATAAATTAATATTTATGGGGGACATGAGCAATTTACAATTTTTTTGTCAAATAAAGATTGATTTATTTTTAGTTTATGTGTATAAGCACTTACCTGTACACAGGTGTGCGCGCACACACACACACACACACACACACACACACACACACACACACAGTGTACCTACTGTTTATGGAAGCCAGAATAACATCAGACTTGTAGAAGGGCTCTGGACTTACTGCTGTGACCCAGCATGTGGGTGCTGGGAATCAAACTCACGTCCTCTATGGAGCGACCAGTGTACTTAACTGCCAAGCTATCACTCCAGCCTGGAGGAACGGGGTTAACATTTAGGTGCTTTTAAGAAAAAAACTGGTGGCACTGAATAGAAAGCATGAGCGGAGATCAGCAGAGCCCTGAGAATGGAGAAGAGGAGCAAGAGATCTCTGTGAGGAAAGGAGTCCTGAGGAACGGACACTCACTCACGGCCAACAGGACAAAACTGCTTTTAGACACCTTAGAAGAGGCATTTTGTTACACAGGCAATCGCCTGGCCTACCTAAATGCAGTTTCACTGGTGACAGACATTGCTGCATAAACTGCTCCCACCCCCTCATCTGCCGCTGCTGACCACTTTTGTTTGAATAACCAGGGTCTGTCTGATCAACATGACTGCAGTCTTCCTGACTGGGAACATTTTTATTGTTTGCTTGACTATCACCTGCCAGATTCCTATAGCAACTTCCCTCAGATGAATTCTAGAAGCAGCTCACTCCTGGGCTCCTTGAAGTTCAAAGGGCATGGTGTCTTTTCATAGAAATCAACGGGACCTTGGCTTTAGGCCAACATGAACCGGCAGGGAACTAACCACCTTTATTCCTACATGACAAGGGCCAAATCCTGTGTGACAAACACCAAAAGGCTGTGGTCCCCAAGAGAAATGAGGGACGCAAATGAGGAGCCCTAAAACTGCTGCAGAGAACCATACTGCGGCAGTTCCCCAGGTCCAGAGAAGCTGAGCGGGATAGGTCAGCACGGCCTGGGATCTTCACCCTGGGGAGTAGGGCAGGGCCTATGCTGAAGATGAGGAACAGAATAGAGAGAGCAGAGACTGGAGAGAGTCCGGGAGACGGAGAGAGACCTGCACTTCGCTTTGTCTTTCTGTTCTGTCAGTCACAAATCTGAAAAAACTAGCTATAGAGAACAAAGAGGCTCCAGAAATAAACTCTAGGCTCATCCCCAGGGTCCTGAGCACATTGTCCTCATTCATTGGGCGTCATTCACTCTTGGGCGGCTGCAATCCCAGCTCATTCACAGCAATTCAAGCTCCCGCCCCCTCCTTCGGGCTAACGTGTGGACTGGATGCGCTGAAAACCGTTCTGACGTGCAGTAGCAGTGTGTTTGGCTTTTCAGGGATGTATGTCCCGCCTCGGTAAGGATGCTGCTCCCGAAAGCAGAGGCCACACTGACTCTTTTCTAAGTGTTGCTGTGCAGCCCAGGACAAAACCAGTTGTTATTCAGGACTCTGCTTCTGGGACTTTGCCAACATTTACCTCTTCCCCAGAACGCCTGACAGGGGAGCTGTAATGAGCCACTTAAGGGTGAGAAATTACAAACAGCAGAGTCACCGTGACTTAGCTGAGCTATTTGAACGCAGGTACATCTGTCTATGCAGCTTATGCCATGCGTTAGGTGAAATGGTTAAACACACAGCGTTATGGTGTACACAGACATACAAGTCTCCCTATTGCCAAAGGCTCCTAGGATCTAGGATTCACTCTGGAAATCACGTACATTTACAACAGATGCATTCGCCCAGACACTGCGGTGGAAGCGTAATCTAGACATTTCCCCTCTCGTCTGTGACAGAAATCTTGAAATAAACAGGTGAACACCCAAAAGCACATGGACTCAGCCATGCAGTCCATTCGGAACGGAGGCAGGGGAGGTCACGTGGGGCCATGAGGCATCTTGACATCCCCACCCATCCTGTTTGGAAAGAGATTGAAGTATGTCCTCTGCACCTTGCTTGACTCGAGACCCGCCTGAGAGAGGAATGGTTTGTCTCATTCCAATAGCATCCGAGGATCAAGATGAAGGTAAAAACCATCAGGTTTTCCATGAGGCTCAGTGCAAGCAGAGGCCTGGGCCCAGCACTTAGATCAGTGGTCTTGGTGGTCTCAGCACATCCCTGAGGTAGCAGCTCTCAGGGCAGCAGGAGGGTGCAGGGTTAGAACCGATTTGTCTCAGTCTTAAATCCCTTAGCCAGAGAAGCACACTGAGACCCTTGCGCCGCACAAAATACAACACAACACAGCACAACACAATACAATACAACACAACACAATACAACACAACACAATACAACACAATACAACAAAACACAATACAACACAACACAACACAATACAACATAACAATACAACACAACACAATACAACACAACACAATACAACACAACATAACACAATACAATACAACACAACATAACACAATACAACACAACACAAAACAATACAACACAACACAATACAACACAACACAATACAACACAACACAATACAACACAATACAACACAATACAACATAACAACACAACACAGCACAACACAATACAATACAACACAACACAACACAATACAACACAACACAATACAACAAAACACAATACAACACAACACAACACAATACAACACAACACAATACAACACAACATAACACAATACAATACAACACAACACAACATAACACAATACAACACAACACAAAACAATACAACACAACACAACACAATACAACATAACACAATACAACACAACACAACACAACACAGCACAACACAACACAATATAATACAACACAACACAACACAACACAGCACAACACAATACAACACAACACAATACAATACAACACCGGTTTCTGGGCCAACATCCCCCTAACCCTTCCCCCTCCCCTTCTGTATGGGTGTTCCCCTCCCCATCCTCCCCCCATTACCGCCCTCCCCGCAACAATCACATTCACTGGGGGTTCAGTCTTAGCAGGACCCAGGGCTTCCCCTTCCACTGGTGCTCTTACTAGGATATTCATTGCTACCTATGAGGTCAGAGTCCAGGGTCAGTCCATGTATAGATAGTCTTTAGGTAGTGGCTTAGTCCCTGGAAGCTCTGGTTGCTTGGCATTGTTGTTCATATGGGGTCTCGAGCCCCTTCAAGCTCTTCCAGTTCTTTCTCTGATTCCTTCAACGGGGGTCCCCTTCTCAGTTCAGTGGTTTGCTGCTGGCATTAGCCTCTGTGTTTGCTGTATTCTGGCTGTGTCTCTCAGGAGAGATCTACATCCGGCTCCTGTCAGCCTGCACTTCTTTGCTTCATCCATCTTATCTAGTTTGGTGGCTGTATATGTATGGGCCGGGAGTGATTCGATTTTAACCAGCGAAGTATTTCTGTGCAGGGCTGGGCCGAGGAGCCTGAGAGGGGCACAGCGGAGTTCTGATTGTGCTTCCAACTGAGGCTTCGCTGTGGGCTTCGGCGATGACTCTGCCAGACTTAGGGCTGTGCTGAGATTAAAAAGAAAAAAGAAAGAAACCCAGCATATTCTTCTAGGCTGTGTCTCACACAAAAAAGTAAGATTGCACCAATTATCGTGTCTGTTTTGTTGAGCAGTTCTATTTAAATTGATCATATGCTAAACGAGAGTGTTTGTGAACGACACAGCTCGGCGTTAACCTGGCTGCACCCCAGAGCACACGTCTGAGAAATAGTAATTTCAGCAGCATTCTCTCCCAGAAAGGAGCCAGTGGCGTGTGGAAGGGACACACTGAACAGTCCAGCTCGGTTTCGAGGTGAGGTGGCATCTCCTACGGGTTCTTCCATTTGCCATGTTCCTCTCTCCCGACATTTAGTTAACGCTTCCAGAATGCCATCTGCCCAGCGGTGAGGGTGAGGATAAAGCAGGGAGGTGCTGGCTTCCTGCCAGTGGTTACTTAGTTGTGGAAAGCACTGAGGAGAGACTACCCGTCCCCTCTGACCACTCCGCTCCAGGCAGTATCAACCTGTTTCCCGTGGACAGGAGAGAGCTGGGAGCCACTAACGCACTGTCTGTCTCCGCTGGTTTGTTTTGGTGGGTCGGGGACTCGTGTGGCCTGGTGACCTCACAGAGCTGAGACTGGCCTTGAGTCCTGACCCTCCAGCCCTCGATGCCTGAGTTCTGGGATCACAGGCATGTACCAGCATGCCCGGGTATTAGTAGCCCTTCGCCCTGGGCGCGCACGTGTATTCGAGGGGCACCTGTGTACACCCGTGCACGTGTGTTTTGGAGACTGGAGGTCTACGTCAGTGTCTCCCCAGTCACTGTCTATCTCACCTTTTTGAGACAGGGTCTCATACTGTGTTTGGAGCTCACTAAATCTGGCTATCCTCAATGGCCAGCCATCTCCAGTGATTGGTCCATTTCTGCTTCCCTACGTCTGAGGTTCAAAGCATGGGGACCCACTATGCTAGCTAAGGTACTGCAGAGGAAATCAGCTCCCTGTGTGCACACCAAACGCTATACTGGCTGAGTGCAGAGGAAATCAGTTCCCTGTGTGCACACCAAACGCTATACTGGCTGAGCTGCTCTCCGCCTACTGAAAACATCTTCAGTGAAAATGGAGATGGCTTGGGGGCCCTAACAGGCTGGGCAGAGTACTACATTCAATGTGAAAGGGCTTACTTACCACTTTAGTGTCATTGTCTGCACAGCTCATGGTTCTTGGGACCTAGGAATCTTTGCTCCTGACAGCCTCTCACTTCACAGCCTAGTTTGGCCTCAGTTATCTACCCCACCCCCACCCCCCACCAGCCTCCTTAATGACAGGACAACAGGTGTGTGTCGCCATATTTGGCTTCTCACACTGACAGAATTCCAACGGCTACCTAAAATCTTTAATAGAATGCTCTTTTCTTTTGAGGTAAGGTTTCATGTTGGCCTCAAATCCACTATGCAGCCAACCTCGGGTTTCTGATCCTCCCTCCTGTCTCCGTCTCCCGAGTGCTAGAAAACAGGGATTTGTCTTCATGCCCAGTTTATGTGGTGCTGGGGATTGAACCGGGGGACTGATGCATGGTAGGCAAGCACTCTGGCGGCTAAGCCACATCCTTATGGGCAATTCTTCAGCGCTCTAGGTAGCTACTGAGATCACAACCCGACATGGTGCCACCACCTCTAGCCAGGGCCACTAAAGGATGCTCTATTACCAACTCAGCTTCCCACAGATAATGGGGAGAGTTGATGTGAAGAAAGGGGTGTCTGTGGGCCGCAGGCACGGGCAGGGTTCTCAGTGGCTCTCCTCTCTCTGCATCTAACTTAACGAAAATACAGTGTCCGACACTTGACAGATAGAAAGTCATTTAAATCCTCCTGTGAGTGCTGCGAAATAGAGACTATTTTTAACTCATGCAACAGTGAAGTCAAGATGCAGAATCCAGGGAGCCTAGATCACATTTCTAGAAGACTCTCCTAGCTTAAAAAACTGTCGTGCTGAGACTATCCACAAAAGTGGTTTGATGGCACAAGCTTTGAGACAAAAGGGGCATAACCATCTTGGAGTAGGCTGATCTTATAGCTTTAGCATGTATTCTTGTGGATCTTAGATGAAATGCCTGTGTGTGATGATAGAATGAGAGTGTCTGTCTGTCTGTCTGTCTGTCTGTCAAATGGTCTGTCTCGTATGGCCTTTCTCCCTAGCATGCAGTAACGTGACTGGAGCTTGCGAATGGTGCTAAGATAAAAATCAGGTAAAAAAAATCTAACCCCCCCCACTACCGAGTGTGAAGGAAGATTATACAGATACTGCATTGAGCAGAGCTGGTGTCTGAGAGGAGAAAATACAGACACAGAAAATGGGAGTTGCTACAGGGAGTGAGAAAGAACAGACTACAGGGGAGAAATAAAACAGAAACAGCTTCAGGGGGCTCTTTGATCACGGAATGGGGCTTGTGGCTCATTTACCCTCTGACCGCCATTTTGGAAGCATGGAAAAGTGTCTGTCTATGGGTATACATAGATTCCTGTTGTATAGGTGTTCTATCACGTGACAAGGCAAAGTGAAAGGTTTTGTTGTTGTTGTTATTTTCCTGATTCCTGTGATTAATTTTGTCCGTCGATATGAATGGCCTCAGGGGAACCCACACACACAATCAAACAGTCTATGTTCTTCTAGGTCTGTCTTAGCAGCAATTGTGAAAAGGATTGTGATGGTTTATATATGCTCGACCTAGGGAGTGGCACTATTAGGAGGTGTGGCCCTTGTTGGAGTAGGCGTGTCACTGTGGGTGTGGGCTTTAAGACCCTCACCCTAGCTCCCTGGAAGCCAGTCTTCCACTGGCAGCCTTTAGATGAAGCTGTAGAACTCTCAGCTCCTCCTGCACCATGCCTGCCTGGATGCTGCCATGCTTCCTGCCATGATGATAATGGACTGAACCTCTGAACAGGTGAGCCAGCCCCAATTACATGTTGTCCTTATAAGAGCTGCCTTGGTTGTGGTTACAGCAGTAAAACTCTGGCTGAGACAGGGATCCTCGGCAGAATCAGAAGACTGGAAAGCCCACTGCTCCCTGCACTGTCCACAGCCTCAGTCTGTCGAAGGCCTGAGGAGGGCCGGGGACTAAGAAAGGGGACCCCTCTCTGACTGTGTCCTTGCTCAGAACCCCTCTCACATCCTCAGCCATGGACTGAAACTGAAACTTACTCTTGTGGTTCCTGGGTCTTTGAGACCCGCACCAGAGCCACCCTGGTGACCCCGCTGTCTTGAATCACCATCATGCCTGTCTGACTCTGTGTCACACTGGGGACCCCAGAGTTTAGTTATACTCTAAGCAGATATGTCAACTTATCTCTTCCGATGTTTACTAAATTACAAATTGAGAGTTGGAGTATTCAAATTTTTATTTAAAATAGTGAGAAATCAATTACATATTAATATGAACAACTTGTTTTAGATTTATTTATGTATGTGTGTGAATGTGTGTGCCTGCATGTACATAAATGCACCATGCGTGTACACGATAGGTCCCCTGCAACTAGAGTTCCACCATGCCAGTGCTAAGAATTGAACTCAGGTCCTCTGAGAGAGAAAGTTGAGCTGTATGTCCAGCTCCTAAGCAATTTATTTTTAATGGGAAAAATAGTCATACTTTACAAAGCAAGTACAATCTTTTGGGTGCAAACCGTATGTTTGCGTTAACTCAGAACAGTAGGGTTTCTCCTTCTATGCCCACCTGCTATGCCCACCTGCTACACCCACCTGCTATGCCCACCTGCTACGCCCACCTGCTACGCCCACCTGCTATGCCCACCTGCTATGCCCACCTGCTATGCCCACCTGCTATGCCCATCTGCTACGCCCACCTGCTATGCCCACCTGCTATGCCCACCTGCTATGCCCATCTGCTACGCCCACCTGCTATGCCCACCTGCTACGCCCACCTGCTATGCCCACCTGCTATGCCACGCTGCTTTCCTTGACTCACAGTCCGGCCTCATGCACATACAACTAGGCCACAAGGTAAGTATTTTCCTGGCCTTTTAGACAGCTGTGTAGCTGTTTTTCCTTTTTGAATGGTGACTACAACTCGGACTCACAGGCGTATCACCAAGCTCCTCACGCCATGCGACATGAAGTCTGCGGGCCTATGCTAGACCTCCGGGTGCACATGTGTCCGTCCACTCACGGCTTTGTAACTCGATGTACCCACTGACTGAAAGAACTAAATCAGTTCACTGATTTAGTGGCTTTTCCCAGGACTGACATAGCCTCATTAAGACAGTTTCACGTTTGTCGCTGTCCACCTAATCAGCAGAGCTCTCATAAGCAAAGTCCTCCAAAGTTTTAGGAAGCCTCACAAATAAGGTGCAGATTTTCCAAAACTCAGTTTCCTTTGAAAGCTTAATTTTATGGTTGGCTAGAAGTGAACTCCGTTCCTTCCTGTAACAGGCTTACCTAATTCATTTCCTAATGATAGTTTGTAGCTACTGTTTTTAGATAAAATGTTTAGATTTCACAGATGACTTTTTCTATAGAAAACCGTAACAACTTAGTATTGTAGAAAATGCTTAGTGTATAAGATACTATGCGCTCAGATTTGAGAGTCACTAAGTGTTACTACTTAGACTGCTGTCAACAGTGAGTCCCCAGCAGTGAGCCACACCCCAGCATGCTAACCCATCGTGCTTGACACCAGCAGTGCAGGTATCAATGGAACAAGCAGAATAACACTACACCACAGTCTGAGGACACAGGATCCCCAGTGACAAACAGATACTGCCTCTCTCTATATAGGATCTATACTGACTTGTTATCTGGAACCTTTAAATACTAAACTCATCCTTAAAGAGTGCAAAGCCACGTGGAAATCTGCTGTAGAAGTTTCCTAAAATATATACATGTGTAACATTGAAACGGAGTTACCATGTAATGGGGAGACAACGCCCCAATTAGACATCGTATGCTAATGACTAAAACCGTTACTACCAGGAACGAGTTAGTATCTTTTTGATTAACTGTCTCTCGTGGACTCCTCAAACATTCCAGACTGCGTTATGGGCCTGAGAAGAAAGCCTGCTACCTGACATGTGGCTCTGCCATCGTGAGCACATGGCTTAACCCTCACCAGAGCAGCGTCTGGCAGTAGAGAGTAACCCACACAGAGGCCCATAACTGAGAGCGTGCAGTCAGTGGGAGAAGGGGAGGTGAAAATAAATCCCACCCTGAGCACGAAGCCATGTGCAATTGATACGTGCTGAAAATGTAAAAATCAGTTTTCTCCAATGGAGCACCCCCGGGTGTATCTACCAGAATCCAGGGCAAGCCCAACACAAACCACACAGCAGACTCCATGGTTTTTTTGTTTTTGTTGTTTAAGTTTGATAGAGAGAAAGGGAGACAGAGACAGAGACACACAGAGAAAGACAGAGACAGACACAGAGAGACAGAGACGGAGACACAGAGAGACAGAGACACACACAAAGACAGAGACAGAGATAGACACAGACAGAGACACACACAAAGACAGAGACAGAGATAGACACAGAGAGACACAGAGACACAGAGCCAGACAGAGACAGAAAGAGAATGTGGAGTTGGGCGGGTAGAGTAAAAGGGGAAGAACTGTGGGAAGGTTAAGAATGATCAAAATACATTGTATGGAAAACTTAAAAATAAGTAAGTTCTAGCGACTCCTGATTTGGGCACTTTCTTGACTCTCAAGTAAAAGTGAAACTTGCCAGCCAAGTGTGGTGGCACAATCCCAGCACTATCCCCAAAATTATCCTTTCATGCTAAGCAGAGAAAAGTGTGTAAGTGTCTTACAGCACACACAGTTCATCAAGAGCTTGAATGTGCCCTTCCTCACAGACAATCAAGGGGTGAACTTCTTAGCCTCAGAAATAGGTAATAATAACTCTAGCACTTGAAAACTTACTTTTATTTACTTATTACTATTACTTATTTTTATTTTCTGTGTATGAGGGTTTTGCCTGTACATATGTATATACACCCTGTGCTCTTGAGGGCCAGAAGAATGTTGTAGCCCATGGAATTGGAGTTCTATATAGAAGTAAGCCACTGTGTGGTACTGGGAGTTGAACCCAGGTCCACTGGAAAAGCAGTAAGTGCTGTTGATTTCTGAGCTGTCTCCAGCCTCAATCCCAGCACTTGAGAAGTGAAAGCAGGGGACTCAAGCGTTCAAGGCTAACCTTGGGTACATACTGAGTTCAAGGCCAGCCTGGAAGACAAGAAACTCTGTCAAAAACTAAATGAGTCAACAAAACCAAGGCAGAATCCTTTCCAAGTGCCTGTTCATTGATTAGCATCGTACTTGTCTGAAGGCTCTCTGGATTGCCAATCTTTACAAAGGCAAACATTTAGGTACATTTTCATTCTTTCTCAACTTGCTATTTCTGATTCCCAGCTTCCCCTACTACAGGCTGAATCTATGAGCAACTCTTCTGCTGGATGGCACGCTCACCAGCAGCTGAGAGTGCTTCAGACCCAGGCTAGATCACTGATCAATACTTAGTCAACTCACAGACTGCAATCCCCTGAGTCACTTTTCCGTGAGTCATGCACCCAATCTTATCCAGGGCACCATTATAACACGACAATCTGCAGACGCACGGCCAGACACACTCCTGCTCTTAGCACGGAGATAGACTCTGCCGAATCTCACGGCAGTGTCCCTCGCTGGCAGTCACGCACCCTTTGATGTTGATGTGTGGAGAACCATCTTTTCCTATTAGATAGGGAAAAGCGTACGAGTGTCTTCCAGCATCTGCAGCTCATTCTGAGTTTGCATGCACCCTCTCCACAGTCAGTCAAGGGGGGGGGGGCATGCGATAATCTAATCCAAGGGACTTGGGAGTGAGGCTCACAGCAGCTGATGACCCAGAGAGCACAGGCAGAGTTCTCTGCCTCCAGTAACCCCTCCCCCACGTGAAAGGTCGGGGGGGGGGGTGGTGAATGAAGGAGACATGCTGTAAGAGGCTGGGTGAGCAGCACTGTCTTAGCTACCGTAACAAACACCTGACAAGGAACACACTAACGATGAAGAGATTGTTTTTGGCTCACGGTTTGAGGGTGAAGCCAAGCCCAATGGGGAGGGTATGGCAGCAGAACAGGAGGCAGTCTGTTACACCATTCACAGTCAGGAAGCAGCGAGATGAATGCTGGGGCTTGGTTCTTTCTCCTCTTGATTCAGCCCAGGACCCAGCCCACAGGATGTTTCCATCCCCATGTAGGGTGGGTCTTCTGTCCTCAGTGAAAGCTCCCTGGAGGCAGAGTTCCTACCCTAGGAGTGCCTAAGCTCTGACAGGATGAAGTGAAGTTCCTCCTTCCTAAGGGCACAGCACTAAAGCTAACTGCTTCTGTGGCCTTTATGGTCGCAAGCCTTGGTCCTCTATGCTTTACATGCCCACGTGTACACCATTACCACGGGAGCCTTCCCTCTACCCAGAATAACACCTGCTCTCTGCCGTGCATGGTGTGATTTCTATTTCACATCAGCTTCATCACCATTTAGCACAGCGCACGCATGCACAGTCACTCTTGCTTGCTTTATAATGTCTGCCCCTTTCCATTTGAAAGTAAGCTCCGGACAGCAAGGAACTGGTCGTTCTCTGCCTTTCTCCGTGCCTGGAAAGTTCCTGGTTCACATGGTGGGAAAGCCAGATTTATTAAATGAATGAAAGTGGATGGCAGAGCAACTCAGAAGCTGAAGGGGACGGGTGGGCTCCATCTAGATTGTTGGAGCCTTTCTTATACACAGGCCAACAAAGTGAGGGTCTACTTGCTTTCTAGGGCTCAAGTAAGATGCTAGCCATCTCTCAAGGAAGCCTTGTTAAGACCTCCAGGATTAGGTGAGTTGCCTCTTCTTTGGGTCTCTGTAGCTGTGTTCCCCACTAAGGTGTGCTCCCCGTACTGTACCTTCTGTTGATGACTGCTTAGCTCTGGTGCACCCCAGTGTTAACACCTGGGATTATCTAATGCATCGGTTGTGGGTAACGCACATGAACTCCTGTGATTGTGTGAATAAATGAAGTTCTCATAGAGGGGTGGAGGATGGGGACCAAGACATGGCGGTTGGTGGAACTGGGATAGAAAAGCTTGTGTTTTGCCTAGGACGGAGTTGCGGCAGCCTGTGGTTTCTCACAAAGCCAAGACGAGTGTGGGAACATGATGCAGCCAGTTACAAAGATTAGTCAGAGATGTCTATGCACAAACTTATAGGGGCCTGGACCAGGCTGTGGCAACGGGACAGTGAGGTTGGGGCAGACGTGGTTGACATTAGAAACGGCCATCAGTGTTCATGATGCAAGCCTGAGAGAGCAGAGAGGGTGGTGCTCTCTCTCTAGTCCTCGACTCAGATCTGAAGCTCTTAAGAAAACATCGTTTGGCAAGTTGTTCTAACCAACGAGAGCAGAAGAAATCACAGAATAGAAATACCTCCATTTTGCAAAACCGACGTAGCTACATTTGCTGATGTATTTGTAGCTCAAACAGGTGACTTAGGCGGTGATTCTGAGCGGCTGAGAGTGTCGGGTGACAGACTGACAAGGGCGTGCTTAAGGGAAGGATGTGGGTGACGCTGTCTAACAGAACAACATCAGCTTCACCAAGAGAGTCGGCTTAGCATCTCTCCCTCTTGATGTGGCCCACGGCGCAATGTGTAAAGTAATCTTGTCAAACAAACAAACAAATCCCCCGGGGACGAGAGGCAGGGTGAAAGTGATTTCAGTACAACCACGGACCCATGCTCAGAGCTGGATCCCTGGAGCCCGTGGTGGAAAGAGAACCGATTCCCAAAGTTCCCTCCGTATACCATGTGCCAAGTGCTAACCTGCACACAGGGGTGCACACACAGGCACAGGCCCACGCACACATCACACTTACATAGACACAAACATGCTCTCTAGTAACGAATAAGATAAAATAAAACACGAGACAGACCTGACTGATTCCGACAGAGGCGAGGGGCTGAGAAGCATGATAAACACTCTCTCAGTAATGGGAGGCATCTAGGCTCAGGACGTGAATCCCACAAGAATGTTTTATTCAAGTCTCAAAACAAACAACAAAAATGATGCGGTTGGGGATTTAGCTCAGTGGTAGAGCGCTTGCCTAGCAACCGCAAGGCCCTGGGTTCGGTCCCCAGCTCCAAAAAAAAAAAAGAAAAAAAAAATGAAACTATGTGTTTAGACAGACACCAGAAGCACTGTAGGTGGGACAGTCAAGCCTGCTTGGATCCTGACTGAAGAGAAGAAAGGCTGCAGTCACGTGACCCTGCCGTTCCTTGCTCTTCACTGGCTGTGTTTTCTTGGGAATACAATCTCTAAAATATGTAAACGCATCTGTGGCTTATGTGTCTCATGATTTACATATCTGTGGATCAAGCAACTACAGAGTATTCATAAAAGGGCCCATGTTGACCGCGTGCAGATGCATCTCTGACACTTTTCCCCAGATGATACAGTGTAACAAGCATGGTGGTTACATTGGTTCAGGATTAAGAGAGAGGAGACTGTGCCAGCCTTCTAACCATTTGTAACCCTAGTTCCAAGGAGATTTTGTGCCCCCTCCCAGCCTCTGCAGACACTAGATGTGCATGTGGTAATACACCATATACAGAAAACACCCATATCTTTAGTATAAATGCACTGTGCATCTGTGGAGCTTGGCATCCTCAGAGGTCCAGGGCCTGTCCCGTGGACAAGTGGAAAGGTTTTAGGGAATCTCTCCTGACAGTCTGGAGAAAGGAGGGAATGCAGACGGAGGTGGAGATGATCAGGAGCACCTGTGTTGGGTACTGGCGAGGTTGGCTATTGTTACCATGAAGGCCATAATAGCCTTATTCCCACCGCTTGACTGTACTTGGAAATTCCAATACCTAAACCTTTTGAAGAAGCTATCTCTGTCCCTTTTAGTTCATTTTCCTTGAGTTTTTCCCTAGAAAACTATAGCATGATTTATGTGAACAGAGAGCCACAAAAATCCCTCTTCAGGACAGGCCAAAATAATAATGAGACCCATAGGCATTAAATCGTCTCTACCGTCATCAGTTATTTTAAAAGGGGACCATTTCTCACTCTGGCTGATGTGGAATATTTATATAACAGACCCTCTGTTAGAAAGCTCGCTCTATGTGAAGAAGTATTAACACTCACCTTGGATGACAAAGCACAGATGGTTTGGAAACCAAGAAAACATTCCAGTAATTTGACATTTAGTAGGATTGAAATACACATTCCAATCTGCTAAACATTTGTCACTTTATAAGCAATAACAACAGCAACAACAACAAGAAACATGGACTTTTTTCCTTGTGCAATCAGATAGGACTGAATCTTTCTGTAGACTGGGATTAAGCCCTCATCCCTTTTAACCTTACCTGGTGAAGCTTAACAAGGGCACAGCCTCTCTCCTGCCAAACACACTGACAGGTTCATCCTGAGGTGGGAAATACGTGCTCTTCCTTGTCTCAGGGGCTGAGAGGTAGCTCAGAGGTTAAGAGCACTTACTGCCCTTGCAGAGGACCCAGGTTTGGTTCTCTGCACCCACGTGTCAGCTCATAACGATTTGTAACCCTAGTTCCAAGGAGATTTTGTGCCCCCTCCCAGCCTCTGCAGACATCAGATGTGCATGTGGTAATACACCATATACAGAAAACACTCAAATACATACAATTTACAATTAGAAGAAGAAGAAAGCCTTAGTTGGGCATGGTTATGTAAGCCTGGAGCCCCAGTGCTGGGGAGGCTGAAACAGGGGGATACCTGGGGCTTGCTGGCCAGACAGTCTAGCCCCAACAGTAACTCCAGGTTTATAGAAAGACCCTGTCTTTAAAAAGTAAGCCATAAGGGGCCAGCAAGACAGCTTGGTGTTTGAAAGCGCTGGCTGTACCGACCGCAGAGGACCCCTAGTTCAGTTCCCAGGACCCGCACAGTGGCTCGACACTTATCTCTGACTCCATATTCCAGGAATCTGATGTCCTCTTCTGACTTCAAAGAAAACCAAGCACCCATGTGGTATGTACACACACACACACAGACACACACACACACACACACACACACACCAGTCACAAATAAAGTAAAAAGAAATCTTTAAGAAGGTAAACAATTAAAGAAGCCAAAGTCGAGGGCGATTGAAGAAGCCTTGAAACATCAATCCATGTATGCCTCCACATGTACACACACTCACACACGCACACTCACACTCACATACACACACATCTACATACACACACACTCGCACATACATGCACACACACTCACATATACTCACATACACAGACACATCTATACACATACACACTCGCACACACACTCACAAACTCACATATAGTCACATATACTCACACAGACACATCTACATACACACACTCTCGCACACATGCACACACACCCTCTCACACACACTCACACACAAAGACACTTAACACACAGAGAAACACATCCTCACCATGCACATAAAAGAACAAAATGCTCCAAAAGTGAACGCATTCCTACCATGAACTTAGACTTTGCATGACTTCTCATTTCTAGAGGCAGGAAAAGAAAGTCAGTGCCTAAGCATGGAAGACCTAGCACAGGCAGGATGCCACCGTCAGCTGATTCCCTAGAGACTTCTGACAAAACCGGCTGCCCCAGCTTGGTTTTCTTCACAGGTAGGACCGTCCTTGTCCAGAGCCCAGACTCGAATCCATTAAAAACTCTACCATGCTTCATGCTGAACAAGGCAGGGTGTGTGTCTACTCTGCACTGGTACAGACGGGCGCGTGCTCGGGGATCTGACCCAGACAGCAACTGCTAGCTGCGGTGAACTGGGTGGCTCAGGTATACTACTTATCCTCTGTGTGTTTTAGGAACTATTTAAACTTGAGAAAGTGGGGCATCTTCTCCTCTGCTTCACAGAGCGGTATTATGAGGGGACACCCAGGAATGGCATCTGTGCCATGCTGACAGCTTTAGCCTCTGATATGGGTTGAAACTTCTTGCCACAGAAGCAGCTGGGCTCGGTGACACAGATGGTTCATTGTTCAGTTCTCCCATCTATTGATCCTTTCCTCCAAGATAATGGAATTCTCACCGTGAAGAACTACATTTCCCCACATCCTTTGCTGCTGGGTAGGGCCACTGACTGATGTTCTAGCCAATGAGAATCGGCTAGAAATCGCGTGCGTGCGTGCGTGCGTGCGTGCGTGCGTGCGTGCGTGCGTGTGTGTGTGTGGTGGGGGTGTTTCTAGGACTTCCTCCTTCTGCATCTCTACCTTGCTTCCTGGAATGTGGATGGAATGTGTGAAGCTTCCACACCCCACCAGCTCACGAGGCCCATGTGAAGCAGGACAGAAGGCTGAGTGGGTGTCCAAGGCCTATCTAACTCTGAAGGTCCCTCCCCACCCCAGAAATGTAAACTTCAAGTCCTTTTTAGGTTTTTTTGAGCCTGTGTCGTTGGTCCAAACCTTCCAGTGCTGGAGGTCAGTGAACGCCCAGGCATCTACCTGTTTCTGTTTCCAGCAGTGCTGGGTCAGTGCTGGGTCATGGAATGCACCCTGTCACACAGATTTCTGCTTCTGGAGACTCAAGTCCTTGTGCATCAAGGTCTTTACTGGCCGAGCCACGTCTGCAGCCCAAGTCCTGACTTATTTTATTCACGTGCCTTTTGCTTTGATTTGCCTCACTGTTATGGTTATGAAGGCTTTTAAGCCCTTCACTGATCTCCCCAGAGACAAATACAGATTGAAAATAAATGCCAAATTTACAAATCTCTGTGTGCACAGACTAAAAACTACAGGAGCTAAGCAAAGGGGTGGCTCACACTCCTCAGAAGGTCCTAAGAACCAGAACGAGGCCGTTCTGATGGGGAGAAGGCAAACGATCTATGGACCTTCGGGGACAAAAGTAACAGAGCAAGTGAAAAGAGGAGAAACCTGGTGATGTGGCTCACGGCTTTGCAGCGAAGAAAGACAAAAATGTGTGCACGTGCTGAGCCTTGAGAACAAGCCAACGAGTCCTGGCAGGCAAGCACGGAGGTCGGCAACCCGTAACAGGTCAGAGCCAGGACACCAACAGACCTACCCTGAAGGAATCAGGGAAGCACCGCTTCCCTGCTAGGAACTGTTCACGTAATGTCAACCGGTTTTGGATGTATGTGTTTTAGTAGTCACGGGTCAAGGTGGTCACGGTGATTTATGCTGTAAGAAGTCATTTACTGTCTTCTCTCATGACAGTCATGCAGATCCAGTGTACTTGCTGTGAAGAATCCCTTCTGTCAGGCTGGCCTGGGACTGCCGGTTGGAGGCTGACTGACAAAGTTTTGTGTTTCTCTCTGTGACAGCCAGGGCACTTCAAGATTCTGGTCTCTGCATTGTGACCGACCCGACTAGCTCTTCAGTAACTTGAAAGCAGCTCCTAGGCTATGCAACACGTTTTCCAACACACGGCTGCTTTCCAGCTATATATATATATATATATTTTTTTTTGGTTCTTTTTTTCGGAGCTGGGGACCGAACCCAGGGCCTTGCACTTCCTAGGCAAGCGCTCTACCACTGAGCTAAATCCCCAGCCCCTTTCCAGCTATATTTTGAAGCTAGAAGGGACTGTTGACATTCGACATTCACACAGTGGCCTCTGGGTCAGGAAGATGCCAAGTTGAGAGTGGCCAAGGCTGATTTTTTTACCTACAATATTTTAAAGCAAAATTCTTTTATTGCAGACTATATGAATTAACGTGGCACCCAGTTGCCAGAAGTTCTTCATGGAAAATAAAAACATCTACTTTTAATGTATTCATTTCTCATTCTGCTTTCCTTCTGCGGAGCCCAGGCTGGCCTTGAACTCCTGATCTCCCTTGCTCTGCTTGACGAGTGCTGGAACCATGTGTCTGTGCTGCCCACTTTTTCCTCCTGTAGTCTCAGCTTTCTCCTTCCCTTCCTTCCCACCGATCCCTCTCCTCGCTCTCCCTCCCGCCCCTCCGTCTTCCTCTTCCTTCCCTACTTCCCTTTTCCTCTTTCTCTTATTTTTCCTCCCTCTTTTGAGTCTTTCTCTCTTTGATAAGAGTTATCTCATGCCAGACCAGTACTCTAACGGCTGAGAACTCAGCCCCAGGCGTCCCAAAGCTTTTTAAAAGTTAAACAAATTCAATTCTTTCAACTTTCGAAGCCAACATTTATATATGTAATTTTTGAAATATAATTTTCATATTGGTGACTCAGGTTTCTGAGTCCTTCCCAGTTTCTCGAGACTTCTCTGAAGCTATGATCATCCAAATGGCGTTAATGGATCTGAAAGGAACCTGACTGATACCAAGTGTAAGGAAAAGCCATTCTCTCATCTGACTACTTTAACAGAGGTGGCCTCTTTCTCCCCTCTGGTGCATGCGTGTACACGTCTCCTCACGATGCACAACCACCGTGTCGTCCCTGATGGAGAGAACTCTCTCCTGTCACATGACTGCACTAGCTGGTGACCTCTGACCCACACCTGTGCTCACGGCCTGCCTGCGCTGAGGACTGTGGGTAATGATGTAACAAGATGGTTGTCAGCTGCAGCTACGCTAAGTGTGGGGACCGTGCCTAGGAAAGACAGTGCATAAAATGGGTTTCCGTGAGTCTGAAAGCACAGTGAAGGCAAGGTGATGGCTGCTAGTTTACCATGCCACACAGCATGCCACATGTGCCACACATGATGCACAGTGTGCCACACAGCATGTTACATATGCCACACATTCCACACATGCCACACATGCCACACATACCACACAGCATGCCATATGTGCCACATATGTCACATGGTATGCCACACAGCATGTTACATATGCCACACATGCCACGTAGCATGCCACACAACATGCTACACATGCCACAATGCCACACATATGCCACATAGCGTGCCACACACATCACACAGCATGCCATATGTGCCACACATGCCATGCTGCATGTCACACATGCTATACCTGTCACACCTGTCACATCTATCACGTATCATGCTACAATGCCATACAGCATGCCACATGTGCCACACTCATGCCACACATGCTGCACATGCTCTAGTATGCCACACATCATGCTACCCATGCCACATACATGCCACACATGTCATACATGTCACACATCATGCTACCCACACTACATACATGCCACACATCATGCTACCCATACCACACACATGCCACACAGCATACTACCCATACCACACACATGTCACACAGCACACTACCCATACCACACAAATGCCACACAGCACACTACCCATACCACACACATGCCACACATCATGCTACCCATACCACACACATGCCACACATCATGCTACCCATACCACACACATGCCACACAGCACACTACCCATACCACACAAATGCCACACAGCACACTACCCATACCACACACATGCCACACATCATGCTACCCACACTACATACATGCCACACATCATGCTACCCATACCACACACATGCCACACAGCACTGTCCTACACCTGGTAAGAGACACATGTAACTGATATCTAAATCCACTTTACAGATGAGAAGTAACATGAACAACATGGAGGTCACTGTAAAATTGCTTTCTGGAACCGGCCATGACCATGGGGTGCCTGTGCATCACCTGGACTTGTGCTCCTTGGCTGCCCACATAGGTGCCCATAACCAAAGGAGAATTGAGGTAAAATCTCTTAACTAAGGAAATGGAAGAAGCCACAGTAGCTGCGAATGTTTAAGCAGCATCCATGTAAGGCTAATGCTCAGAGAACGCTGTCCATGGGTGACAGCCTCCTGTCATGTAGACATGAGACTGGAGGTGCATTATGTTTGTGTGCTTTGAGGTAGCCTGGGGTCCATGTAAGACTGAGGAAGCCATGCCATATTAAGGAAAACAGATAATAGGACTTTCAAATACTAATTTTTAAAAAGTCATGACTGAGTGTGGTGGTTTGAATATGTTTGGCCCAGGGGAAGTGGCTCTATTAGGAGGTGTGGCCTTGTTGGAGGAAGTGTGTCACTGTGGGGGTGGCTCTGAGGTCCTGTGCTCAGGTTCTACCCAGAGCAGAAGAGGCCTCCTCTGGGCTGCCTGCAGGAGCCAGTCTCCTTCTGGATGCCTTTCGATCAAGATGCAGAACTCTTGCTTCCTCCAGCATCAGGCCTGCCTGGATGCTGCCATGCTTCCCGCTGTGATGACAGTGGACTGAACCTCTGGAACTGCAAGCTCCAGTTAAGAGTTGCCTCGGTTATGGTGTCTCTTCAGAGCAGTGAAGCCCAAACAAAGACACTGACCATCTTTACTTCATACACTCATATAAAACACAAAAACACACCTGGAGGCTTACAGTTTAATGTGCCTCAGATGGTCTGACACAGGAACACCACAGGTAGGGAGAGAGTGACCCTGTGTGGAAGGATGTCAATGGCTCCCTTCACCAATGCACACATGCTCAGCTTGAATGTCAGATAGAGCATAGGCAACTTTTCAATATTGGTATGTAAAAAATGCTGTACACATTCTCCTACTGAAACAAAGTTAAGACTGGAGAGAACGTTCCCAAATCTGTTGACTCAAGTTCAATTCCTTTGACACATGTGATAGAAGGAGAAAACTGACTTCTTTAAGTTGTTGTCCTCTGACATGCATGCACACTCACACACACACACACACACACACACACACACACACAGAGAGAGACAGAGAGAGAGACAGAGACAGAGAGACAGAGACAGAGAGAGACAGAGAGACAGACACAGACAGACAGACAGACACAGACAGACAGAAAGACAGAAAGACAGAAATATAAAAATCAGCAAAACACTAACAAGTACTTGCTCTAGCTGAGATTCCTATATTTCATCTGATGCTCTGTGTGAGCAGAATCCCGGCTGAGCCCAGATGTGTGGTTACACTGTTGTTCCTTCCATTGTTCTTGGTCTGAAACAGTTTCAAACACAGCCGAATTCTTCTAATGCATTTGTCTATTTAGTGGTTCTATTAAGTTTCTTCCTTATGAACTTCAAAGGAAATAACAGGAAGAACAATTTCTATTTTAAAACTGTGTTTGTGATTTGGATATCAGGGTGGAGGTGATGCCGGAAACTGGCCAGAGGGACCAATGAACAGAAAGGAGTGACTTACCTGAGAATTCCTCCTCTCTGGCTTGGCACTGGAGTCACTTGCTGTGCAGGCATCCCTGGATACCTGGAGTACCGATAAGAGAAACCTCAATGAGGGCTCCCAGTCCAAAATACCCTGCAGCCTGCCAGGAGGAAACCTCTACACCCAGGAGGGCAGCATGAGTGGAGAACACAGAACCTCCCCAGAACAGGATAGACCAGGAAGGGCCTAGTGTCTGTGCATCCAGTCATCACCACCCGGGCTGCATTTGAGGCGTGCTCCCACCTGAACAGGTGAGACACGGGGCTGAAGACAAAGCTCAGTCAGCAGTGTTTGTCGAGCTTTGTAAAGACTCAGAGCTGATCCCCAACACCACAATCTACATGTGGCGCCACTCACTGTGTTCCCAGAATTCAAGAGGGGGATTAGGTGCTCAAGATCGTAAGAGGTGTATCCTATGATGTATGGGATCTTGCCTGAGACTGAGAAAGGTGAGTAGGACCCTGTCTCCTAGCGTCAGAGACAAATTGTCCAGGGTTCAATAACGTGAATCCCTGTCAAACCACAAGTATCTTAATTGAATAAAAGTGGTTATCAAGTAAAACCGACCCCACATGCACTGGTACCGAAATGCTGTGCGGGTTTAAACAGGCTTAGTCTGCATGTCTCAACAACCGAACACACGTCTTCTTGACACAGATAACAAGGGATTTCCGCAAAGCCAGACAGTTCTCTTCAAGGAGATGTCTTCAGTCTCTGGAGTAAATGTAGTGTCAGCAAGCTGCCACAGTGATGTGGTTAGGACCCCCCCCCCCCATCAGATATGAACAATGGGATGTGTCTTGAGCAGACACCCAAGCTGTGTGTGCTGCCCTGGAACTTTAATTTTCAAAGTCATGGTGGGAGGAACAGAGGATAACTTCAAAGCTATGATAATCTAAGTCATTCGATACTCAGTAGCCTTATGGCCATTGCCAAGAATCGTCAAGAAGATCGGTGGTAACACTCTCTGGAGCGAACAGCACTGGGCTTCCCAATCATTCGGAAGCAGATCTGAAGAGACACAGACACAGTAATGACTCCATAAACGAGGCCTTATGCAGAGACTGATGAAAAGGGAATGTGGGAGTCAAAGGCAACCCAGGTACTGTCTAGGAAGACACGGGCTAAGCTGAGTGGAACAGCAGTCTGTGGTGAAGGCGTGTCTCTTAACGTGACTTGCATAGCTGCAAAGAAGTCCCAGGCATTTGCCACATATGACACAATGAGAAACGTGTTTGCATGACTGCTTGCGTGTCCTCGGGATAGCACCACCATGATGTAACATATGAAGGAATGGGACTTCAGAGAGGTTAAGTAACTTGTGTGAGCTCACAAAGCTAAGCCATCCTTTAACACTGCTGTCCAGCAGACAGTGCCATTTTAGAATGTTGTTTGGAAGTGGAAGGAAGTGAGTCACTGTTGTAGGTAGGCGCAGGGTTGGGGGTCATGGGGGTTGTAACTCAGCCTTGCTTCCTGTTCACCCTCTCTGCTCCCTGCTCTAGTAAGATGTGACCCCATTGATACAGCGGAGAACCCTCACTTTTACCACTGAGACAGGCTAAACCCCCTTAAACTGAGAACCAGAGTAAACCAGAGTAAACTCCCCCCTTCAACTGCTCCTTGGCAGGCATTTGCCACTTGCTCAGGAAGCTTCAAGTCAGTTATGTGTGCATTCTGTGTCGGCCTCATCTCAGACCAATAGGCCACTTCAGCCCCATGTTCTCATGACAGCCAGCACTCAGGTATCATTGACCCAGGCCACTCACGATTTCTTTCACGGTATTTCTCTGTTGGGGTTGGTCTGATGCTGCTAGGTATGCAAATGCTAAATACTGGCTCTGCAGATACACATACTGGCTCTCACATACACATACTGGCTCTGCAGATACACATACTGGCTCTCACGTACACATACTGGCTCTGCAGATACACATACTGGCTCTCACATACACATACTGGCTCTGCAGATACACATACTGGCTCTCACGTACACATACTGGCTCTGCAGATACACATACTGGCTCTCACATACACTAAGCCACGCAGTGATGCTCCGTAAGCCTTGCTCCCCATGTTAGTTCATCAATAAAAGGCTTTGCTCCCCAAGTTAGTTGGTCAGTAATCCTGCCTTGACTGGGCAATAGAAAGAGAAAGGTAGGACTATAGAATGTCGTGAGGGGTCTCGGGAGAGAAAGCAGAGAAGAAGAGAAGAGAAGAAAGGAGACAGAGAG
This sequence comes from Rattus norvegicus, assembly GCF_021556685.1. Taxonomy (NCBI): domain Eukaryota; kingdom Metazoa; phylum Chordata; class Mammalia; order Rodentia; family Muridae; genus Rattus; species Rattus norvegicus. The sequence goes on from NC_141537.1 coordinate 180,607,429, forward strand.
AGGAGGAGACAGCCAAGAGAGGAGGTGGACCAGAAGGAATAGCAAGCAACGAGGGACATATGACTGGGATGCAAGTTAGAGTATCTCCAGACTTGTCCCATCTAGGATTACAACTTGTAAGTAAATACCAGGCTTGAAGTCTTTTATTCAGGCCAGAGAGAATATATAATCTGTGCTGTAAACTGACCCACAACTTACAGCAATTAGAATCCAATTAGCCCCAATAGGGCCTGAGTGAAAGGCGGTAAAAAGCCAGCATAGCCGGATGAAGAGGCCTGATCTCTTCAACAAAGAGAGAAAGCAGACCAAAGCCCTAGAGAGAGCTAGGCCTGGAGCTGCAGGTGAAGGCCTGAAGCAGCACAGAAGTGCGGTGGTTGGAGAGGCCTGGCCAGGGTGGGCGGGAGGCTGACCCAGTGGGGCAGCCAGCCTTCTGGACTGAGCTGAGGGGGTGAGGCTGGCTGCCACAGACACAGGCTGGTCTGAGGAGCCTGCAGACGCAGAAGTTCTAAGGGAACATTGCTTCTGAGTGGCAATAAATGGCCCCAGACTTCAGAATGCTAGGTATTGGGTTTAAAATTGGTAAGTCTATATCCTTAAGGAGAGTTCAGTATTAAAGGAAGAATATTTCCCATGTTAAAAAAACGGAAAACACGACAGCAGAAGGTGCTTGGATCTTGCACAGTTTTGTTTCAGTTGTTGTCATGGAGCCAGTTACCACGTACTCAGTCTGATCACAGTTTCTGTGCCCTCTCTGAGAAAGTTCAAATGAAACAGACTTGGGGGAGAGAGAACTGAAAGGTGGAATGCTAAACTACAAGCAGTAAAAACAGAGGAAGACAAAAGGTTCTTCCCAATAGAAGAAAGGAAACTGATGGCAGCTGGGACTCAGAGCTCTCTGGCCATGAGGTGTGTGTGAGCTCTCCCTGCTATGGGCCCACCTGTACGGGGCAGCAGCGTGTCACTCCCACCTCACTCCCACCGCACTCCCAAGGACTAACAGACCGGGCGTCGAGGCTACCACATCAGATAACACAACTGGCCCCAAACTCGGTTTCCTGATTTCCTTCAGGGCTCTCCTTCTGGGGTCCCCTGGTTGCAAGAAACTTTTTTTTTCTGGGATTGTTGCCCAAATTCTTCCTGGCTTGTCTCTCTTGAGTTCCAAACTCCAGTATCTAGTTCCCTCTGTCCCATCCATCCCTCTCACATCTGGACTTAATGTGTCCCAAACTACAGTTCTGACCTGCCCTTCAGACCGGTCAGTCCTGGATGCTCGGTGGGTAGCATGAGGACAGTTAAAACTGGAATAGTTACGAGATTATAACCATTATAAGGGATCACAAGGCAGAGTGTGAGGCCCGAGAATAGGAAGGATGGCTACTGAACACCAACACTGAAGGTCGAGGAACAAAGAGTGATGCAGTTGTTACAGGAAGAAAAGAGAGAGAGAAAGAGGGAATGAGAGACAGACCGACAGAGACAGACAGGCAGCAGCCAACAAGCTGGAGCTGTTGACCCACAGGGGACACATGTAAGCAGCTTCACACTATGTTTTCTTCCTTCGGAGCTCTCACCAGTACTCCCACACTGGCTGGACACCCACCAGAAAGCCAGAGAGCAAGACAGGGGTGGTAGGGCCTGAGAAGCAGGAGACCAGCATACAGTGGAGGAGGGGTAGGTTCCAGAGATTAACACAGAAAAGGTTAGACTGGAAGACCAGACGCCCTTAGCTTCCGACAGTGTCCGTGCTAGGAAAAGCCTAAGTAGTTGAGCTTGAAGGGGCAGGTGCTGTGTTGGTGGATCACAGTTGCTGTCTTTCACCTCAGCTCCATTTCCTCTATGCCCTCTTGGAGCCCAGACACAGTGAGGCCTGGCCCACCTCCATGCTCCTCTGTACCTACAACGCCCTCCATGTGTTATTTCCTTCTCTATGAGTATCCGAGAATCTCTGCTCGATTCATTGTAAGGAGACACAGGAGTCTGGAAACGCTGGTCCTGGCCAGTGGCTTAGTGGGTAAGGCATTTGGCTACCAAGTGTGGAGCCCTGGCTTCCACCTCTGGCACTGCGTACGCGGGCCTGGAGGTACAAACCTGCAACGTCAGCTCTCCAGCACGAAAGAAGACCATACATGTGTGTTCATCCTTGGCTATGCACAATTCCCAGGCCAACCCGGGATACGTGAGGCCCTGCCTTTAAGGGCGGGGGATGGGAATTGTGGAGATTTCTCAGTTGGTGAAATGCCTGCTTACACACATGTGAGAACCCGAGTTTGATCTCCCAAGACCCAGGAATGGTGGCGACGCACTCCTATAATCTCAGTTCTGGGGAAGCTAGAGACAGGAAGATGATCTAGGGCTTGCTGGCTTTTATGGTACTCAACCTGTTCTTTACTACATTTTTTTTGCATTGACTAAACATTTCCATACATGTATTCCCATGTATTTGATGATTCTGTCATGTTTTGAAGAATAATGCCTTTACTCATTTTATGTCTGTAAGAGCTTCTGAATGATAGAAATAAAAACCACTCACAGCTCCGTGATCTTTCCTGTTCTCTGTGGTATTAATACTCAGCACCATGTTCTTCCCTGCTCTGTAGTATTAATGCTCAGCACTGTGATCCTCCCTGCTCTGTGAGGTATTAACACTGCATTATTACCTATGCATAGTTCACAGGCTGATACAGTTATTAATTGATATATCGCTGTCTCTAAAGGAGCTGAGAAGTTAAAAAGAACCCCGAGCCTGCCTTACTTGCACTGTTACTCAATTAGCTCTCTTGTCTGGTAGCAGCCTGTTGTCTCTTCCTGTGGATGAGTTACCTCACGGAGCTGGTCCCTTAACCTAGGTTTGTTGCCACTGATCTCCTTCCACCAGAGTATGAATTACTTGTCTGTAATAAGTTGGTAAATATATTACATTAACATTACTGTGATCTGGGCTCCAAAACATATTGTTGTGTATAATTGTTATCTATTAAACCAGCTAAGAAAGAAGAAATCTCTTTTTTGATAACAATTTTTACTGGGGTGTGTGTGTGTGTGTGTGTGTGTGTGTGTGTGTGTGTGTGTATGATATGTACATAAGTGTACATGCAGATCCTTACAGGTACACGTAGAGAACTAGGGGGGCTCATATTGAATGTCGTCCACAATTGCTCTCCAGTTCACGTTTTGGGACAGGGTCTCTCACTGAACCTGGACCTTACTATTTGGCTAGTCTTGTTGAGCAGCAAGCTTTTGAGAGACACTTGTCTCTGCCCTTGGCACTGTGGGTACAGGTGTGTGCAGCTAGGCCATTATGCCATTATGCCTGGCCTCTGACTTGGTTGCTGGGTATTTGAACTCAGATCCTCACAATTGCATAGCAAGCGTTTCCTTCGGGGACCCATCTTCTCAGGATCTTTGATTTTTCTTGTAGCTTCTATTCGAATCAGACTTGACTTGCTCTCAGCCTGAAGTGTGCACCTTGGAGTTTCTTGTAGGCAGCTCTCCTGGCAAACCTGACTGCTCTTGTTCACCCGCTTGGCTTGTTGTTTTGCTTACGAATCTAAGCAGACAGCTTGGTTTCTCTGCCCACCTCGGAATGGCACTCTGTGCCTTCAAGCCTCGAGGTCAGCAGATGAATCATTAACCATAGGACACAAGTCCCCTGTGCAGGACCCACCACCCTGTTCTCGTTCCTTCCAGATTCTCTCCCCACCTCTGGCTTTTAGAATTTTTGCTGTGATGTCCGTGGTTGTAAATCTGTATTTATTTTTACTTGCCTGTCATTAAATCTGGATTTATAAATTAATCTTTTAAGCTCATATCCACTTTAGTAGTAATTTCTTTATGTATCTTTTCCCTTTCTCTCTCTCCTCCTTGAGAACCCAGAAGGAGATGCTGCTGCATTTTCTGGTGGTCCGAAGTTCTCTGGGTGACACTGGCTTAGGCTGGGTGTTCTTTCACAGCCTCTTTTTGATAGAACACGTAGTTACTGATCTCAGCTAATTGAGGACCGATAGCTCAGTGGCTTTCAGTAGTTCTCAGCAGCATACACTGTTTTATGTTCCAATCCCATCAACCTTTGCTTGACTGAAGCTAATTCTCACGGTCGGTTCTAGACAGTTCTACCCAGTGGCCTGTCTCATGTTTTTCTCACTCAGGGTGACTAGCGTGCATTTGTCCCTATATTCCCGAAGTCCTTCAATATCTGCCCGACTACTTTTCAGTGCAAGTGTGAGAGTGGCCAGTTCCTTTGGGAAGGGTCTGGGTGGCTTTATGGGGTTGCTTATCCCTCTGTAACAGAGCTTCACTGGGGGCTGACCCTGCTCCCCTCCTTCCTTGAGCTTCCTGTCTCCTCCCAATCCATGTTGCTGAAGAGAAGCTTTCTCTGGGTCTCTGTTAACTGCAGAGGGCTGTAGCCCACTGTGACTTCTCCCTGAAGATCTACATCTCATCCTGTCAAGACATTCCGTTCCAAACAGTCCCATCTCCCCCTCTACACCCTACAGAAACAAAATGGAGGACTGACATGCAGGGATACTATGTCATGGAAACCATATTTATTCTCTAAATACAAAGGCACAAACATGTCGTCCACAGCCTCAAAGTTCTGTGTTCCTTCAGAAGGTAATTTACATATGAAGGATGAACTCAGAGCTTTTGTTTTATCTCTTCTCCCCATCTCCCCTGTCATCTTTTCCCCTCCCAGCCTTTTCCCTAGATATCCAACCTTCCCACCTGTCTTGGCCTAGCAGTCACAGGAGTTTGGCTGATCTTCAAAGAACACCCAGATGCTGCCCCAGGGGCTGGGATCCTGATGACTTCACAAAGAGGAGGGGCTCGGAAGACAAAGTCTTTGCCCATCCCCAACCCTCACCTCATGGCAAACCTCTCTGGTTTCCTCAAGGGGACCTTTGAACCCTTGAACCCTTGCAGACGCAGATGGCAGTTTAAATCTCCATTAAAATTTTTTTTCTTGAATAAACCTATTTTGTTCCATGAATCCCCGTGTAACTAAATCCCAGACTCCTTCTGGCCCTTGGTACAGCAGGGAACAGTGCAGGCCTCAGATTCTGCTACCCCGGGTGCCTCTTCTATCCAGAGCACTAGTGCAAGGAGGATGTCACCGCTAAGTGACAGCCCCACTTCAGGGGCATGGAAGTCTGTGAGTAGGGGCACCGATGCCCTGAGTCTTCTCAGCACACCACCCGACCCGGGGACAAAGAATGACAACCTGAGGTCCCCTCCACATGGCCCATACGGCTTTGATCCGTGGGTGGAGGCAACGAAATCCCCCCTTCGCCATGCTCCTCTGAAAGAGCGTGGCCTGCGGGTAGCTGGGGGACAGGCTTGCATCTGCCTCTACCGAGAGGAAGGCTCCCCCACACAGTGTGGGGCAGCACAGGTTCTGTTCTTGACTGAGCCATTCTGCTGTGTCACTTACACCTCATGAGCTGAGGGACTAGGGAAGCCATATGTCTCTTGCGGCTTTTACCAGGTTTTAATAAGGTTTCCTTGAAGAACCTATCTTTGTGTTACTCATTTTGAGGCATTTCCAGAGAATTTAATTGGGAATTTAGCCATAATTTTTAACAGATTCCCTGGAGAGTGATCTGGATGCAGACTGGGTCTTTTTCCTTCGTGGATCACATGAACAACACGCCAGCCTCAACTCCACTTGAGAAGGGAGGGGCGGTCTGTACTTGGCCAAGAAGAGGAGCAGCAGGGAGAAGTTCACAGGTCACTTTCTGCCCCTTCTGCATGAAGGAGTCATAGATAGGAAATCAAGCACATGTGGGGGCGGAGTGGGGCAGGTGAATAGAAAGGAGGTTCATCCCTTGGGTTGGAGTCTTTGAGGAGGTCGTCGGTCACCACACCACTGCTCCTTGTGGTTCTCTATTCTACCGTGGCCCTGCAGGGGTGCCATCAGCATGGGATTTGTGATGGCTGTTACAAGCTGAGTGACTCAGCACTTGGATGAATTACAATGGCTACAGGTTGTGTGAGGCACCTCTCTCAGACTCTACTACTGCCTGGCTCAGCTGAGGGGAATGCCTGGCTGGTCCTAAGAAGACTTCCCGGTGGCCCCCAACAATGTCCTGCTTTCTCCTCCCCACTGCTGCGACCCCGTCCCGTGTCTTTTTTTTTTTTTTTTTTTTGTTCTTTTTTTCGGAGCTGGGGACCGAACCCAGGGCCTTGCGCTTCCTAGGTAAGCGCTCTACCACTGAGCTAAATCCCCAGCCCCCTCGTGTCTTTTTTTTAACTGCCTTTACATCCCCAAGCATTAAGTCCCTACTTGCATTCCCTCTGCCCAGAGCACTCTTCCTCCATGAGTCTCTGAGGCTAACCTCATAGCTTCGCTCAAGCCATCACTCAACCACCACCGTACAGAGCCTGGTGAACGCAGCACTTGGAAGGGAGAGGCAGGAAGGTAAGGAGTTCAAGGCTGGGGTTAGCTATATACCGAGCTCACTCCAGACCTGGCTCAGAGGAGAGACCTGGCCTTAAAATTAAAACCAGCAAAGATCACCTGCTCTCTTCTTAAAAATTTCAGCCTTAGTACCATAGTGAACATTAAAACTCACCCCGATCCACACAGCAGCCTCGAGACAACTACTCTCAATAATAAAGAGTATGTATCACCTTTCTTAAAATTTTAAGAAATTAAGTTTAATGTGATTTTATAATAGTCCGTGCCCTTCGGAAGCCAGGGCTTCTGTTCCAATCACTCCAAAACCCGCCTATTTGTAGGAAGAGCCAAATTAACATTTGTTCAACAAATGCTAATTGGATACAATCGTGGAGGCAGAAATTGATCTGAAAACTATGCTTTGCATCAAAACCCTATGTTGCTATGAGTTAAGATATCATGTCCTGTTTATACAAGAGCCATGGACTGAAACTTTTTTTTTACAAGTATGTGTCAAATCTACTGAGTATGTAGTGCCATATTTAAAGTGCTTAGAAAGCTTCAGGTATCTAAAATCATTAGCTGACATCATCCAGAACACATCGTCATATTTAAGAACAGAAGGGGAAGATCCGGGCAAATACCTTTTATCCATCTTGTTTTTTTTTTAATCACATCTCTCATTGCTGTGAACAAACACATAACAGGAAGCAACTTGATTGATGGGAGGGGTTTATCCTGGCTCACAGTTTAGGGAGACACAGTCCACCACAGCAGAAGGAAGGGCAGCCTGTAAAAGGCAGCCAGTGCTGACTGTGAGGTTTCCTCACCCATCCACAGAACAGGAAAAAGTGGGGAGGGAGAGACAGGTTTGGGAGGTGGAACTGAGTTATAGATGACTCGTAAGCCTTCCCTCCAAGTGCCCCACACACCTCCTAAGGGTTCCACAACCTTCCAAAACAGGCCACTATCTGGAGACCAAGTATTTAAATACCCAGGGACACTTTGCATTCAAGCCACAGCAGAAAACTATGTCCCAATTGATCATACCATATGGTGTCTGACCTGGTGGCATTTGGATTTGTTCCACACAGCTTCTGCGATGAGTGTGGGTGTGAGGAACACAGTCTGGACAGTGGGTGCCAAGGACAGCCATCTGCTAGCCTCAAATCTCATGACAGCAACCATAAGAAAGTCCCTGCTAGACCTGGTCCCCTAGGAAGTGGTGGGCAGGAAGCAGGAGCCTGGAAGAGTCTGCACCAAGTACACACACCTCCTACCCGCTCCCCACAGCTTAGGGTCCGTGCTGTTGCCCCCACTGGCCCACACCTTAGCATCTGTCACTCATATCTGAGCTTAAGCATCTCCTCAGCGAGGGGAGGCTTTCTCTGATCGTCCACACTGAAGTCACCAGCCATGACTTTACCTCAGAATTCTTGATTGCTCCCACCCCACGCATATGTACTTCCTATCTTGCACGTCTTTACGTATAGCACAGACAATCCCTACACTGGGATTACATGACCTCATTTTCCAACATTATAATGGTAAGAAAGAGATCCACGGACATCATTACATAAGCTCTGCGTGTTTACAGCCAAGTGACACACAGAGCAGTTCTCTCTGATGTCGCCGGACAGTGCTAGCGGTCACGTCTCCTCAGCAGCCACACTGTCTACCCAGAATGCATGCTGCTAGGCTGGCCTGCTCTTTGGCCAGAAAATGAATATCCCCCAGTGGTAGCACACAAAGCCAGGTTGGTACATCATCCCAGGAAAGGTAAAGCAAGGGGAACTGAAAGCGTCAGTCATGTCACATCCACAGTCAAGAGCAGAGGGAATGAGAACACTCGTGCGTATAGCTAGCATCATCCGCCTGTCCCCATCCCTCCACAGTGGGCTGGGTCTTTCCTCATCAGTTAAGGCCATGGAGACACTGCCCCCCAGTCGTGCTCACAGGTCAAGCTCTCTAAACCCTTCCTCACTGTGGCTTTCTTCCCAGCAGTGCAAGTCACCTCAGCCAGCAACAGGAACTAACTTCACAAGCCTTTTGCATCTTTTAAGATTCCTCAACACCCCCCCCACCGTGGGATGATGGGATGGGATGATGGGATGGGATGATGGGATGGGATGATGGGATGGGATGATGGGATGGGATGATGGGATGGGATGATGGGATGGGCTTGCAGCCTTCTATGCAATTCATCTCCCAACTCTGCCATCCCCACCCATGACAGCCCATTTATCTTTCCAATAACATCTCTCAAAATGAGATTTTTTCCCTTTTACTGAAAATTTTTTCCTCACATAATATATCCTGATAACAGTTTTCCCTCCCCCTCCTCCTCCCAGCTCCTCCCCACCCCATTTCCCAGCCAGACCCACTCCCTCTCTGCCTTCCAACAGGAGACAAACAGGCTTCTGCCAGGTAATAATGAAACGAAACAAAAATTATCACACAAGAACTGGACAAAGTAAACCAACGGGAGGAAAAGAGCCCAAGAGAAGGCACAGGAGTCACACTCGCTCGTTCGAATACTCAGGAGTCCCATAAAGACGCTGAACTGGAAGCCGTGAGTGTATGTGGAGGACCCTGTGCAGGCTCTGGGCTCGCTGCTTCAGTCTCCCTGAGCTCTTAGGGGCTTCGGTTGTGTGGCTTAGAGACCTTGTTTCCTCAGTGTCCCCCATCCCTCAGGGTCTTATGCTTTTTCTGCCTCCTCTTCCGAGAACGTTCCCTGACCCCAAGGGCAGCACTTCCATGGAAGCATCCTGCTTACGTCTAAGCATTCCAGGACCACTCAGTCCTTGAGTAATGTTTCACTGTGGGTCTCCGCCTCTGCTCCCATCTACAGCAGGAAGCCTCTCTGGGGACGGCTGACCAAGGACAGCAGCTGGAGTCACTGTACTGTTACTTTTTTTTTTTGAACAGCAGTATTTGGTTTTACCCTAGGCTGTCAGGTCTCAGGTTTGTAGTCCCCCTGCAGTATCAGGTATGCGGGTGGGCTCCAGCTCGTGGGGCCGGCCTTTGGTTAAATCAGATATAGCTTAGCTGCTCTCACAATGTCTATACCACCACTGTTTGAGCATTATCTTGCAGGCAAAGGGTCTGTGGCTGTTTGGGAGACTTACGTTGTTTCCTTCCAGGCGGCATGGAGAGAGCAGTCCTGTACTAACTATGTGAGAATGCATGGATTCTCACATAGAAGGATCCGTGTAGAAACCAGCCCCACCTCTTCATGCTCGTGCAGATGCTGTCTTTAGCAGTGAGGTCATCCCATCCATTTGTGGAGAGCAACCCACTGTCCAGGCAGTCGCCTGCATTGTCTGGAGATTTCCACAGGACTCTCTTCGTCGACAGCTCAATCGGATGTAACCCAGTCCCATACTGGAAGCTTCTTTTGTGATAAGGCCGGCCAGCCGGGACTCTATCCCACCTGTTATTTGGGATTTCATTTGTGCTGCCTTCAGATGGGACTGTATTTTAGGAAGCTTCTAGTGTGTTGGGTTTCTGTAGTCTCCCTCAAACGGCCCTCAACGTTAGCGGTTTCTCCCCATAGTCCCTCTCTCACCTCCCTGTCCCCTCCCCTCTCCACTTGACCCTCACATTCCACCTCTCCCACCTACCCAAAACTATCTATTCTAGTTCCCCTCCCTAATGAGATCTACCTGGCTCTCCTAGACCCTTGATTTATACCTAATCTCTGTGGTCCTATGGACCATAGCTTGGTTATCATTGGCTTAACAGAAAGTATTCAAGTATAAGTAAAATAAAATCAAGTGCTTGTCTTTCTGGAACTGGGATAGCTCAGGAAAACTTTTTTCTAGTTCTATCTGTTTACCTGCAAATTTCATAACTTCATTTTTAACCCCTAGTAATATTCCACTATGTAAATGTGCCCCATTTTCTTTTTAGCTATTCCTCTGCTGAGGAACAAAGGTAGCTAACAAAGAAACTGGCTGTGTCTTAGCCAATTCCTGGATATTGTAAATCAAGCAGTAGTGAAGATGGTTGAGCAAACGTCTCTGTGGTAGGATGAGGTGTCCTTTGGGTTATCTCTGTGGTGGGATGAGGTGTCCTTTGGGTTATCTCTGTGGTGGGATGAGGTGTCCTTTGGGTTATCTCTGTGGTAGGGTGAGGTGTCCTTTGGGTTATCTCTGTGGTGGGATGAGGTGTCCTTTGGGTTATCTCTGTGGTGGGATGAGGTGTCCTTTGGGTTATCTCTGTGGTGGGATGAGGTGTCCTTTGGGTTATCTCTGTGGTGGGGTGAGTTGTCCTTTGGGTTATCTCTGTGGTAGGGTGAGGTGTCCTTTGGGTTATCTCTGTGGTGGGATGAGGTGTCCTCTGGGTTATCTCTGTGGTGGGATGAGGTGTCCTCTGGGTTATCTCTGTGGTGGGATGAGGTGTCCTCTGGGTTAACTCATCTCTGTGGTGGGATGAGGTGTCCTTTGAGTTATCTCTGTGGTGGGATGAGGTGTCCTTTGGGTTCTCTCTGTGGTAGGGTGCATGCTCACGAGTGGTACAGCTGGATCTTGGGTGAATAGATTCCCATCTTCCTATGGAATCACCACACTGATTTCCATAGAGGCTGTGCAAGTTCACACTCCCACCAGACATGGAGGAGTGTCCCCTTGTTCACAACCTCACCAGCGTGAGCGGTCACTTGGGTTATTGATATTAGCCATTCTGACAGATTGAAAAATGAAATCTCAAAGTAGATTTGACTTGCATTTCCCTTGACGGCTAAGAATGGTGGACATTTCTTTGTTTCTCAAGCCATTTACGTTTTTTCTTGAAAATCCTGTGTTTAGACCTGTACCCTATTTTTAAAATTGGGTTATTTGCTTTCTTGATGCTCAGGGCTGAAAAAAATATATATATATATATTCATATATATATATGAATGAAATCTTTTCCCATTCTACAGAATGCTGCTTAGCCCCAATGATGGTATCCTTTTCCATGGTTTTCAGTTTTATGAGGTCCCATTTATTGATCTTAGTGCCTGGGCTAACAGCATTCTGTTTGTGAAGTATTTTCCTGTGCCAATGAGATCAAGACTATTCATGCTCTGTTCTCTCAGGTTCAGTTCATCTGACTTTATGTTGAGGTCTCTGATCCATGTGTAGCTGAGTTTTATGCAGGGTGATAAGTAGGGAACTCTTTGTGTTAGTCTACATCCAGCCATCAAGTCTGACCAGCAACTATTTGTTACAGATGCTGTCTTTTCTCCGGAGTGTATTTCTGGCTTCTTTATCAAACCTGAGGAATCAACAGGTGAGTGGATTTTTGTCTGGGTCTTCAATCTGATTCCATTGATCAACATGTCTGTGTTGTGCTAATGTCATCCTGTTTTTACTAATATAACTCTGTAATACAACTGCAAATCCAGGATAGTGATATCTCCTACAGTTACATTATTCAAAATTGTTCTAGCCATCCTGGGTGGTGTGTGGTGTGTGTGTGTGTGTGTGTGTGTTTCCGTATGAAGCTGAAAATTTTCCTTTCAAAGTCTGTGGAGAATTAGGTTGGAATTTTGATGAGGATTGTATTAAATCTCTAGATTGCCTTAAATTGACGGTCATTTTCGCTATGTTAATCTCGTCAATCCACAGGCACGGAAAAGCTTTCTGTCTTCTTCAATTTTTTTCTTGACGTCTTTAATCATTCAAATGTTTCGCTTGCTTGGTTAGGCTTAGGCTATTGTGAAACGCGCTGTTTCCCTGGTTTCTCTCTCAGTCATTTGCCATCTGTATACAGGAGGACTACTGTTTTTTCGTGAATCAATTTTGTACCCAGCTACTGTGTGGCAAGGTTATCAGCTCTAGATGTTCCCCAGTGGGATGCTAAGGGTTGCTCATCTGTACTGTCATATCCTCTGAAAATAAAGACGCTTTGACCTCTTCCTTTTTACCCCCTTGACATCATTCAGTCGTCTTACTGTTCTAAGACCTCTAGTATTATACTGAATAGGTGTGGAGAGAATGGATGGCCTGTCTTGTTCCTGATTTTAGTAGAACTGCTTTGAGTTTTTCTCCATGTAAGTTGGTGTTGGCTGTAAGCTTACTGTAAACTGCCTTTATTACACTGAGGCCCTTGTACCCCTGACCTCCTCGGGGCGTTCATTATAACCCTTTATACTAAATTTTGTCAAAGGCCTTTCCTGCATCTGATGATGAAATGATCGTGTGGCTTTTGACTCTCACCCCGGTTTCGTAAAGAAACATCAGTGGGTATCTTTTGTATACTTTGTTCTTTGAGAAAGGATCTCCTGTAGCCTAAACTGGCCTCGAACTCTGCAAGCAGGAGGGGCTGACCTTCAAGTCCTGATCTTCCTGCCTTCTACCTCCACAGTGCTGGAACTACAGGCGTGTACTAACACACCAGACCTGTCACCCTTTCTGTTCTCCTCCCAGTTCTGGGTGTTGAACATGAAGGAGCTGGTGGGCGGTCACATGACTCCTGCACTTGAGAGATGAAGCAGGGGGATCAGAAATTCACAGTCATCCTGATCTACACAGCTGGCCAAGGCTGGCTGGAGCTGCAGGAGACCCTCTGTCCAAACAAGCAAACAAGAAAGAAGACACTAAAGTTTCAGCCTCATAACACGGAATGCACCCAAAACTTTTAGATAGCTGTGTATGCGCTGAAGGACGGTGAGCAAACAAAATGAACATTAAAAGGCAAAAACAAGCCCTCTGTGCTCTGCTGACAGATGTCGCTCCCCGCCTCTCTCTTCCCTCACCTCTGTCTCCTCCCTTGTCTGCCTCAGCATGGATACCCACTGAATAAATCCTTCAGGAAGGCGGAGGACTTGATGGATCACAGCTGTGAAGGCCGCTGTGGCTCAATCCCTGCTGCCTTCTTTAACGTTCTTTTGCTTGCTGACCGTGTGGATGATTGAGGAATGCTGGCTTACCTCTGGCTCCCAACGCATTAGCAGCCGAGTGTATGGTGGCGTGTCTAACCCTAACCCTGTCTTTTACACACAGTTCTGAAACTCAGGGCAGAGGGTCTATCAAGATTTCCACAAATGAAGATCCGCAGATTGCTTCCAGTTGGTTGGGAGGACGCCAGAGTTCCTGAGGTATATGAGTTGAACTTCCCTATTGCATGGTAAATATATAAATCACAGCAGTGCAGGGTGAGACGGTGGGAATGCAACACCCAGTTAAAGCTAGCTGGAATGCGGCCCACCTCTTGTATGTTCAGACAATAAACATGGACTAGAGCCCAATTCCCAGGCAAGTTCAATGCACAGCCCAGAGCAATCATCTTGACGGCTCTCTGCAAAGTCTGTTGTGTTGGATGGTGTTTTGCTGGGACAAACACATGAAGGAGTGTTTTCCTGAAGCAGACATGGGGAAGGATGCTCTGCTAAAGCAAGCACATGAAAGGACACATGACGAGGGATTCTTCACTACCAGCCTGCATCGGTCCACCTTACACTGCGTAGTTGAGCTGCATTTGTCTGTACTCCATAGAGGGAAACCAAGAAACTTCTGGTGGTGTGCCATGGCTTCTTGCTGCTTCCACCGACTCAAGCTGATTGACAGGGTGATGTCAGCTGATACAGATGCACATGATGAGACAAGACTCGTGGAGGCCACGTGATGTTTGAGGGGAGTATAAATAGGCCTCAAGGGACAGTGACAGAGGCTGAGCTTGGCTTGTTTGCTTGTGGTCTTGAGTCTTTGCTGATCCTTACTTCGCTGAGAGAGGCACAGCTGAGAGCTTTTCCTGGCGTTCCTGTTGGCCCTGGTCCGGTCTACTGACTTGTGCTGAGGGCAAGGCCTGGCTGTCTCTGCTAGGTAGTGATACTGCTGCTGATTCGTGTTTGCTATTCCAACTCTACTGAACTGGACTGCTGGTGTTTCCATGAAGTGTTTACCAGTGGATTGAGATACCCAGACAGCACAGATGGGAGTTGCTCCAAAGAACCATTTCTAAACAGGTCCACTTCCCCCGTGTCCTTTCTTTTCCACTATCTCTAGTGGGTGGTGGGCTATAAGGGAGGTTAAAGCATTTAAGAACCATCATTCAAGATGGGCTTTGAAAAAATTAAAGTTGCAATTGTCCTCCTGTGTACTTGTCTCCCACATTCTCTTATAACCAAGACCTGTGCTGTGTGACCTTCCCTGGGGATACTACTTCTATTTACTCTAGAAAGTGAGGGCAATGATGAACCAAAGAAACAATCACAACCAGGTCTGGCTTGGTAAAGTAGTCAACTTATCCACTGAAGAGTCCCTTCAGTGGGGCTGGTAGAGGCTTCTGAGTTTCTTGTTGCTTTTATGAGCCTAGTATGTTGTATCCCTTTCCTTCTGGATGGTATGTTTTAATGGGGAGGGGAGTGCAGCAACAGCACAACAAGTCAGACTGGCTCAGCTGACATTTGTGCTGGGAACAAAGGCGTGGTATCGCTAAAGGACTTAACACTAACAGTGAGAGGAGATGAGTAGCTAGGCAAGTGTTCTGTAATATAAAACACATGTTTGTACTGAAGGCTGTGGGAGCCCAGAGAAGATGAGTTATGGGAGTAAAGACGACACTTTCTTAGCTCAAGTAACATAATTGAAGGCTGCCATATTGTGTGTGCATCACGGAGAGTAGGCAGCCTGAGGGGCTGTCAGCTCAGGCTTTGCTCCCATCTACACCTACGTCTCCTCCATCCCAACCCCCACCTCCCACGGTACAGAACTGCCTACATTCTGACTGACCTGTAGAAAGACACTCCAAGAAATAGCCAAGAATCCTATGCGGGATCTGCTATCGGCCTGGGGCATACTCACGGCCAGACTTCTGGGGTAGCCCTCGCTGGGACTCAACCCTCCTGAAACTCTGCAAACAAGGGGCTCGGCTTGGTCATTTCACTCTTTTTGTTTTCCCCATTTTCTCACCTATCTTTCTTTGTATTTTTGTTTTTGCTTTGCTTTGCTTTGTGTGGCTTTGAGACAAGGTCTTGTTATTATTATATAGCCCAGGCTGGCTTCAAACTCAAAGTGATCCTCCTGTCTCCAGAGAGCTGGCATTGTAGTTAGGTACCATGATGAGAATTTTACCTGACTAGTGAGTGGGTACATGGAAGGAATTGTCTGATTTACAGAAACAAAATGTGGTTGTGATTATTACATCACGAGGCTTACTCACAAGGCTCACGGTTGTCACAAACTTGTTCCTGAGGTGAGGCTCAGCAGGTATTCACTGAGCCTTCCTGTGTAAGGCCCTGGAGGCAGGCACGGTGGCACTAAGGCACCATCCCTCTTGGAAGGGAAGGTGGCTGTGTACAAGTGAGAGACAGACAGTGATCCACAGTCCCTGCCTGGGTTTGGCTCCATCTCTGGCAGGTACCACAGTTGGAAGAACGCTGGGCCTAGTAAGCCCAGGAGAGGTCATTACTGTGGAGTCTGAAAGACTGCCAATACACAAGGCTCTCGGACTCTTTTTAAATGCAGCTCAAAGCCAACCAGGCTAAATCCACATCAAGCTATAACCATATTGATTCAAACTTTATGGTTAAGGTTCTGGATTGTAATTAAATTAGGATCCAACCACTGTAGAATCGTCATCTCTCAGTACCTTTGAAAGTGAAACATGGGGTATTTCCAATAGGTACAAAATAATGGTGTAAGCGAGGACTGCCCTGGACACACGGGCCCCCATTGAGGGGAGGGATTGAGAGATAGTTAAATGTGTGTGTGTGTGTGTGTGCATATGCGTGTATGTGTGCATGTGTGTGTGCATGTGTGTGCATGTGTGTATGTATGTGTGCATGTGCGTGTGCATGTGTGTGCATGTGTGTGCATGTGTGTGTGCATGTGTGTTTGTGTATGTGTGCATGTGTACATGTGTGTGTGTGCGTGTGTGTACAGTAACCATGAAAAGCAGTACAGAAGTACCTTTTTGAAACTGGATCATGATTTCCAGTAAAGGAAATGAGATTGGGTTACCAACCTGAGGTGTCTGTAGCTCACGTGAGTTGCAGTGTTTTTCACAACAATGAACAAATAAAAAGAATGATGTGTTCTGTGATGGCTGGATGAATAAAGACAGTGAGATATGATTCCGCCATGGAGAACGTGGGGATCCGCCATTTATGACCAGATGGGTAAACTAGGAGGACACTGTGCTAAGTGAAATAAGGCGGTCGACACGCACTGCACTGAGGGAACCCAGCTGAAGGAGGTATCCTTAGAGTCCCTCACAGGCAGATGGGATGGGGGGTTGGGGGGGGCAGTGAACCGTGAGAGGAAGCCTGGTCCTCTGTTGAGCTAAAAGCTTGAAGCCCAGAAGACCCTGAAGGGACGGTAGGAGCTTCACCTGCTTCCAGCACCAGACCCTGTCATGTAGGTTTGTGGCCATCGGTCATATAAAGACAACACCCAAGTCCTCCCACGTGTAATGAGGCATCCCTAACATCTCAGACGAAGACAACAGGGAAAGAGACACAACCTGTGGTCACACAGGCTCAAAACACAGATCTCCATGCTAATGAGGTACCGAGGCCCAGAGGCCGTTGCCAAAAAGATTCCCTTCCCAAACATTCCTCCCTAAGAAAGGTACTTAATCCCAGGCCAACCCTGAGAAGTGAGGTACAGTTTTACACATCCACTTTCCATCATGGCAGTAAACAGTTTGGTACCACAGACTGTCTCTTTTCATCGAGATCTGCTGTAGGAAGCCATGAGGGCCTTGGCCTACAGAGCCGCTGCCTAACCTTCTGTAGAAGGCCTCTCTGCACTCCCAGCCGTGATCACCACCAAGCCAAGGACAATAACCCTGGGGACTAGCCAGAGCTCCCCTTCCCCCACCCCCCAGTCCTGAGCCAGGGCTAGACCCAACCCAAGGGCCCCCATTCTGTTCTCAGCAATTCCACAACTCCCAGCAGTGCCTGGGTGCTCAAGAGCCTGAGAACCCCACAGCCGTCCCATGCCTCAGACTGTGCTTCCCCACTCCTAGCAGTGTCCTGGGCTTCCCTATGGCCCAACATCTGCCCTGTGACAGCATGGGATAAATGTAGTCAAACTTCCTGTGTTCTGCCTCCCCAAGGGCATGGCAGAGCAGACACAGGACATACCCATGACCCAACACACTATCAAGTCTTCTGAGGGATAAGTCTGGGGTCTGATATAAATACGGCACGGTCAACAGTGTCAAAGATATTGGACTGCTAAGTTGAAATTTGCTGTGAGGTCACATTTAAATGTCTTTACCACAAAACACGCATACCTTGACAGATAAGGATGGTGATCGTTAATGAGTGAGCTTAACACCTCAGCACGATGTACACCCAATCATGAAGCAACAGGTCTGGTCTCTGTGTGGAGACAGGATTGTACAGGCCACAGGAAAAGGCAGGAGACATTTAAAAGACATTGCATGGACTAAAGTGAGAGGTAAATCATGTTCACACTCAAGAGGAGGGAGGGAGGGAGGTGGAGAAGGAAGCAGTCACTAGACAAGGGGGCGGGGCCATGGACTAACCAATAGCTGAGAGCTCGGGGGAAGGATAAAGTCCGCCCACAGGAGCTGCTGTGCACAGAAGTGGCTGTTTGCTGACAGACTCTTTGCCAGCAGAGAGAGTCACTGTGCCTTTATCTCGATGAAGCATCATGGAACAATGATGATGATAAAACCAGTGTCTTTTGATTGCTTTTGGCGTGCCAGCTACCATTCTTAGCACCGTGTTTAGGATGCTTGTATGCTCCCAACAGCCCTAGGCAGAAGGCATCGCCATCCCAACAGTAAGCAAGCAAGCAGGGCAGGGAGATGAAGCCGCCAGGGCTCAGCCAGCGAGCTATACAGATCTCGGCTTTATTACCTCAAGTGTGGTGGCTCCAGAGTCTGCCTCTTCATGCGGAGCCATGTTGTTGTGAACCAGTTTGACTCGGACCCTTATCCAGGGCCCCAGTTCTACATCTTTCCACCATCGCCACGATGCTGGAGACAGGGGAGTGGAGTGGTGGAGCAGAAAAGGCTCGACCAGCACCCCAGAGATTGGAACACATGCCGAGATGCTGAGGAAGACTCGCTGGTGTCAAAGGGTCACACACACATGAGTGCCAGCCACATGCTCCCACTGCCATGAACTCTATCAAACCTTCCACGCCATGATGAACTGTGCCCCTGGAAACTGCACCAGAATAGATTCTGTCTCCCACAGTTGTTTCTATCAGGCATATGGTCACAGTGACAGGAAAAATAACTATCACTTTACTGGTATAAATAAAGGGTTATTACACAAGCTATCAAAGAGTATCCAGATAAATATGTTTGAGGACATTGAGAAAAACTGTCTCCGTACTTCTCTTTGCTACAGCTAGAGAAGGGTATGGATTCACTTCAAGGCACCATTTTCCAGGTATCTTATTTTGATTAACAGTACTGCCTATTCAAATGCAAAGCCAGCTTCAACAGGTTGTATACCATGCTGCTGTCATCTCTTGCTGCCTCTGCTGGGAGCCGTCCATCCTGACAGAAGGCAGGCTCAGCCATCCTGAAGGCTGGGCTCACATCAAGGCACTGCTCCCCTGCTCACGAAAGGGTGTTCTGCTCCTTGCTCTTCAGGGGCAAGGCACTGGGCCCTGGCTTAAGGGAACGCCCTTTCAGAGAGGTTCCACTCTCCAGGAGGACTCTTCCTAGAGACCTATTCATGTCCTCAGAGCCCCCTCTCAGTACTGAATCAACAAAGCACACCGGAGGCAGACACCCTCAGCTCCTGCACTCCACGGGCTTCTCCTACCCTTCCGCAGTCAGGGGGTAGGGCCGGTGGGGTAGGGTCTTCTCAGGAGGAACGTACAGCCTTGCAGAAGGCTTTAGTCAAGGGTATTATTACTAGAGAAAGGGCTGTGAAATCAGAAAACTGATTCCACCAGGCAGAACCAGAGTGCCTGTCTAGAATGCAATGGCTGGAAGTTACTCTGAATATCTTATTATGACTGTAAAGTGACTCCAGAAAGCCACCACCACCAACAAAGCCTTTGTAGCAGAGGGAAGACTCGGTAAATAAGCAGACGGCTGTAACATTTTGAACCAAAGTGAAATGTTAAGCCCTTGCTGACTCATCTGTCTGTTCTAGCTTCTTTATCAACCCCACCGGGGCTTCTCCAGGCTTAGGCTGGCACGGGACTCCCTTAAAGCCTGACTTCATATATTTTTGGTCCACCTTTGGGCTTCTAAGACATGGCTTCCCATCAGCCCTCACCACTCCTGTTTGTCTTTGAAGCACAGGCTGGGTGTGGCCTTGCAGAGAAGCAAGTCTACAGCTTCCAAGACATTAGTGTCTCCAACACACAGACAGGAAGCCACGCCCATGATGGCAGACCATAACCACTGTGCAGATGTAAGGCCAAGGAAGTGCCCATCCCACGGCCACCAGACAGGACATCCAGTGTTTACGAACACATCGCAACGTCTTTGAAGAGGATGCAAGAATGGTACTAACAAACCACTGGGAGCCTCTTCCTCCTGATGGCAGCCTGAGCCTGGGGAGTGACCACCATCTCTCCTTGCAGGGCTTCATGCTGCTACTACGAATCTATGTGAAGTTCTTCCTGTCTTCCCAGCAGGGCAGCAGCTCACCTACAGCCCTGTGCACGTGGTGCTACCTCAGGGCTCTGCTCTTCTGTCAAAACCCATCTCCTTGCCCGAAGTCTGTCTGATCCTCCTTCTAACTTGCCTTTCTTCTGTGTACAGGAGTGGGACACGGAGCTGACAAGCCCAACCCTCCCTGCTTTCGCTGGTTTTGCCTCACCTACCTGTGATGTGTGATAGCAGTAAATACCTCCTAAGCTAACAGACGTGATTGCTCTGCCACACTCAGCCACACTTCTCCATGTGCCCTTGAAGCCTTCTGTGGACTAACTGAGGAGAGAGAGTCAACTGGTCTGTGAAAAAGATCTGTAACTAAGAATTGCCCCCTCAATTAAGCACTTACTGTCAGTAATCTGCCTCCTGTATTTGTCCAGAAAAACGGCATTCCCAAATGCATGCACACACACACGCACATATACATATACACTTACACACATATATACATGTATGCACACATAGAAACACACACATACAAACACACACATACATATACATACATATACATACATACATACGCACATACATATATACTTATATGCATGCATACACAAACAAACACACACACACATGCACACACACACTTTCCACAGTAAAATCTGTTCTCATGAACAATTACCAAAAGTAATTTTGCTTCTGCCTTTATGTTAAGTGCTACACAGATGAGCCTCTGGATTACATGCGTCTCCCCGTGTCTCCCCATGTAGAGGGGAGCACAGGCCACTTGTGTTGGCTTTGACAAAGGAGAAAGAGAGAAAGGCAAAGGGTCATTTTCTCATCTCTCCGCCAATTATTGGTGGCCTTCCTTGCATATCCCACAGCCTGACTGTGGACCAGCTCTCGCTCTACACCCAAGCTTCAGGAACTAGAACGGTTCACCTCCACAGAGCCATCGGCCTAAACGGACAGCCGTGTGCTCTTTTTTTTTTTTTTTTTTTTTTGGTTCTTTTTTTTCCGGAGCTGGGGACCGAACCCAGGGCCTTGTGCTTCCTAGGTAAGCGCTCTACCACTGAGCTAAATCCCCAGCCCCCCCCCTCCCGTGTGCTCTTGATGCTAATTCCCATCCAAGTGGCACCTAAACACTGGGTGACTTGGGGTTAAATGATTTCTTCCTCTTCCTCTTCTTCATCCTCTCCCCTCTTCTTCCTCTTCTTCCTCCTCCTCCTCCCCCTCTCTGTGGATGCCAATACAATCTTAAACAGGAGCTGGAACAGGTTTTCATTGACAAGGTGTCATCGGCTCCAAAGACAGAGAATGTGATCCACAGGACATTAGCCTTTTCCTTTAGGAGCCTGTTACTGTAACTGATAATTCAGTTATTTCAGTTTAAGCCTCCCATTTATATGGATAACATGTTTTTGTTGTGAATTAAACCAGGAAACAGATGATTGGTAAATCGACTTCATAAGCATTGCTTTAAGTTTCCTGTTTTCCAATAACTTAATACAGTATTCGAAACCTCATTAATTCCTATTAATATAACATGTAAAGGAGAGGCCTAATTATTAAATAAACCATCCTCATATCACGTATAAAAGAGCAGCTAATTACTTTCATACTTAATATCAACATTCAGTTTTCTTGATTGTCTTAAATCATGCCACTTGATTTACTTTTGTCCAAGGCCAGAAGAAGGCGTCAGATTCCCTGGAACTGGGGTTAAGAATATTTTGAGCTGCCACGTGAGTGCTGGAAGCCAAATCATGGTTCTCTATGAGGGCAGCAAATGCTACCTCAGAAAAAAAGTTCAAACTTCCAAAATTGGTAGTTCTTCTCATCTACGTTGACAGTTTGCTGTTGACACAAGATCTCCTTGCACACAGACACACCTACAAACATTTTCTTAGCCATTCTCCAAGTGAGGATGTGTTCCTCTATAAAAGCACAATAAACCCTCCCAGTCAGGAAACCCATACTGCACATTCCTGAGTAACTCATCCTGAGACATGGTCGGGGATCCTCACCTTGTCCTGGTTGTGCTTTTCATGCAAGGACCTTGTGGCAGCCGATACTGGTGTCAACTTGCCCATGCTGGAGTCCTGTAAAACCCATGTGGCGGGGCACACCTGTGAGGAGTTCCCTTCAGTGGATGGCCTGAGGGGGGAAGACCCATCCTAAACCCACAGCACACTTCTGGCATCCGGCCTTGGCCTTCCTACTGCACAGCCGCTGCTGCACTACCTGGACCACCACCTGCAAGCCACTCTGATAAATCTCCTTCATGTGTACGTGTGGGCAAGCATGCATGTGTGTCTCTGTACATGCATGTGTGTAGTGTGTGTGATATGTTTGTACTGTGTGTACTTGTAGGGTGTGTGTGTGTGTGTGTGGTGTACCTGTGTGTGGTACATGTGTGCATGTATGTTTGAGAGAAAAAGTGTGTGTGTGTACATGTGTGTCTGTGTGTACATGTGTGTAGTGTATATGTGATAGGTTTGTGCTGTGTGTATATGTGCATGTATGCATGTTTGAGAGAGAGTGTGGTGTATGTGTGTGGGCATGTGTTTCTGTGGGTAGTGTGTGTGATATGTTTGTGCTGTGTGTGTATGTGTGCATGTATGCGTGCATGTTTAAGAGTGTGTATATGTGCATGTATGTGTATATGTTTGAGAAAGAGAGTGTGTGTGTGTGTCTGTGTGTGTGTGTACAGGAGGTAATAAGGTGTGTTGCAGACTGCTCCTCACCTAGAATTTTCCAGTGTATCCTGGCTCATTACTGGAGCCTGCCACTCTTCAGTCGTCCTATGTCTGCTGGCGTTGTCACTTGACTGAGGTGCCATCCAGGCCTCACCCCTGCAAAGCCACTCCCCTTCTGATAGGCACTGGAGAAATTACTCTGAAACTATGTAAAAATGCTCACTAAATGACCATTAATTTATAGCACTGCAGGCTTACAGATTCATTTTAATCCACGTCTGTAATTACTTATCTAGATCTTCAAACTGTCCCAGATTTGGGTCCTGGGAGCATCTCCAATTTGGCCCTTCTGTCTTTTGGGCATACAGCCACCATGCCTCAAAAACACTGCCTTCTTCCTGGCATAAAGCCATGCCCCACAGTCACTGTAAACGCTTCCTGCCTTAAACCTGGGATCAGATGTGCTCCCAAGATGCTCTGCTCTCTTTCGGTGGGAAGCCATTTTCCAAAATAGAGCCCTTTGTGCAAGGTGAGTCTCATGAATACAGACACACATTTGTTTCTCTGTGTTCGTAAACTGAAAGCTTTCGGGTTTGAACAGGTAATCCCCGGCATAACCCGGCACGCAGTATAGACTCCTCTTGGCAATGCCCCTTCACTCTGAGGCCCACCCTCTGCCTTGAAAGGATGCTGCCTCCCTTACCTTCACTGCAAGTCCCTATTCAGGCGCCACTCCATGTGATGCAGCCTTTACTGCCGTAGCCCCTCTTGTACAGGCCGAGACCCTCTCCTCAATCCAGAACTCACGCCGGCACATTCCGGCCACATCGCTGCTGAGGGCTGACGTCGAGGTGGCGTCGTGGTGACGTCACGGTGACGTCATTTCACCTACCCCGACTCTTGATCCTCCTCCCTCTTTGCTCGGCCCAACTTAATGAAAACCGGAACAGATTGTCCAAAGAGAAAGAAATGATATTTATGCCAATCCTTGCAATTCTTTTTTATTTGTGGGCTTAAAGAAAACTCATCAGTAGTTCTAAGTCAGTTCATTCTGAACTAGAATAATTTGGGTTGACTCTAGAGTAGGAGAAATTGGTCTCATTTCCTTTCTGATTTCACCAGGTAAAATGTTCAGTGGCATTTTAAAACTTTGCATATGAAGAGCACCCACAAAGCTAGTTAAGGCACAACTGCTATTCACATTGGTGATTATTAAGTATTTTTTCATTTTGAATTTTGGAAATAAATGTAAATCCTGAGGCTATGTCTCAAATAGGTGAAAGTTTGGCTTGCAAGGACGAGAGTTCAGATCCCTGGCACCTGTGTGAATACTGGGTGGGTGGGCATGGGCAACCCCTGTTCTGCACATGATAGGCAGAAACAGTTTATCCGCAGAATGAGCGGGCTGGCTACATTAGCCAAACAGGTTAGCTCTGGACTCAAGTGAGGCATATTCTGCCTCACTAAAGATGGTAAAGAGACATGGAGGAAGAAAAACGCATCTGACCTCTCTGTGCATATATACACACGAATACACACACACACACACACACACACACACACACACACACACACCCTTTCCCCTGAAATAGCCACCGTCCTCTTTGTGCCAGACCTTGACCTGTAAGTTTATTGTTGGGCAGACGGTAACTGCTCTGACTCTGTAAATAACTGAATACAGTATTGTTGATGTCAGATGGGAGACAGCAAACTGTTATTAGCTCCTTTATAAACACTTTTGGGGCACTCCAGGTCAACCCCATCTTAAAAGGGTTTCTACATGATGCCGTGAGAATAGCTTGCATACTGAGTCAGTCATACTAAGTACAAAGGCAAGTTTTAAGACATTGAAAGCTAGATCAGAGGCAATGTGAAAATACGCTTGACATCACGAGTCAACAGAGTAATGTTCCTTAAAACCAAAACAAGACACCACTGCCCTCCTAGTGGTGCACAAAAACGTAGCATGGGACAGAACCCATTTTAGCAAGATTTTACACCAGAGGACACCAGGGAAAGCAGCCCTGCCTGCAAGCACATAAGCTGTCGTCAAATTTAGAAACAATTTACTTGGCTTAGTAGTGGTAAAACTCTCTCTCTCTGTCTCTCTGTCTCTCTGTCTCTCTCTGTCTCTCTCTCTCTCTCTCTCTCTCTCTCCAGAAACCAGAATTTTATCCCTGGGCATAGAAAATAAGAACAGAAAATGCACACAGGAAGAAGAAGTTTGCATGTTGAAAACAATGGAAACCAGCCAGGAGCAGACAATGGCAGAAGGAACAGAGCCAGGCACAACTACGAGCAGAGATAACCACGGACAGAAGAATGGCTGACTGATAGCTAAATTTAACTCAACAATGGGCTAAAACATCAAATGTTCAAACAGTTAAAATCTGTTAACATAAATGTCTTTAAAAACTAAAACATATCTGAGAGCATTTGCATACATAGTAAAGAGAAGGGACCCCAGGTCCAGGGTTATGGCTACCGTTAGGGGACAACAGATAAGAAGGAACTGGACCTAGGAGACCTCAAAGATCTGGGATGCAATTTATAATCTTAAATTTCTGGCAAAAACTCCAAAGCCAATTCTTAATGTTACACTTTTTAAAATATTTTTATTAATTGAGAATTTTAGACTGTGTATTTTGAACACATTCGCTCTCTTCAACCTTCCCCTTAATATTTAAAAATATGTAAAACGTTCTTTGTTGTTAAGTGTTTAACTTTTTTAATGATTTATTTTGTGCATATGTGTTGGTCTGTGTGTGCGTGCCACTGGGACACTGGTGCTTGCTAAGCCAGAGGACAGTGTCAGGTCCCCTAGGGCTGGAGTCACAGGCTGAGGAGTGAACCACATGACCTGTGTGCTGGGAAGCAAACGCAGGTTCTCTGGAACAGCCTCGAGAATTCTTAACCTCTGACCCATCGGCCCATGCCCAAGTATTTCATTTTTAAAGAATGAAGAGTTGGCTGTCTGGGCCGTGAGAACTCTAACGGTGATTATTCTAGCTGGAAGGGTGGAGTTTCTGAGGATTTTGGAGAGAAAATTCTTGCCTCAGTTCTAAGGTGAGTCCTTTGCTCCCAAATAAGGGTGGAGTAAGGAGGTTCACACTGTGTACACAGAAGCCCCAGCATTCTCAGGCTGAGTAAAAATGGGGCGAGAACTTAGAACTGTTGGGTGCTGAGACTGGGCTCCCCCCGCTCTGTCAGTGTTGCCACACAAGCGCTTTCCCTCAAGCTCCAGGGGCTCAGAGTGGGCGCAGAGTCGTGTTCTCATTCATTGTGGGTTTGGGTTGGGTAGGGAATGGGGTTAAGATCTCAACTGTAGTCCAGGCTAGCCTAACATTTACTGTGGATCCCAGGCTGACCTCTAACCTGGCAGAAATCTCCCTGCCTGGGTCTTCTGGGTGCTGAGGTTATGGGACGGATCGTGCTTTGCAGCTTCCCAAGATGAGGAAACCCTGCAGGAGTCAATGTTTTTCCAAGGTCATGGCACACGAGCCCTTACATCCACATCTCCTAAGTCCTAAATTCATTGACCTCACCGTCCCTAAGAAACAGCAGAACTAGGAGCTGAGGTGGGTGACAGAGCATGGGGTATGAAAACCTCAGCCGTCACTTCAGGACCCCCACCCCGATATATATAACCAAGATGGTCGTACTCGGAATGTTCTCTCCATTCCTGTAGCTCCAAATGAGGCAAGCATTTTCCCGGTCTCCCAGATGGCTGGCTCCTGCTGCTCAGAATCAGGGACACTTTGTGACAGGTTTGTGCCTTCAGCACTCAGGTCACCAACTGGGGTTAGGGTTAGGGTTAGGAGGTAGGGGTTAGGGGTTAGGGGTTAGGGTTAGGGGTTGGGAGTTAGGGTCCAACCATGCTCAGGGAAGGTAAATTCCCACTTGCTTTGTCATAACCGTCCCAACCTTTCCCTCTTTTCTTTCTCCCATGTGTCTCCCAGGTGCTTTCTTCTGCGTCCTAAACCAAGTCGGGGACACACAATGTCCTCTTTCAGACTCTGCCCTGGGCTATTTTAGTTCCACTTAAACAGTGAGATGCTGTAAAGGTTGTGACTGCTGGGACATTTATTTGTTGATGATTTATTTTTAACACACAGAGACAAAAATCATGTTAAAAAATAAATGAACTCCATCCTGGGGTGGGCTGGTTATGGAAATTGTTACTTTCTGCTCTCTGGACACCGGTCCCTGCAAATCAGTGAATAAAGCAGCAGCATCTTGCTCTTCTCAAGCCGGAAAACGATGAAAATTCAGACAGAGCAGGTCTAGATCTCAGGATCCTTTTTAAGAGGTTAGGTTTGGGGGTTGGGGATTTAGCTCAGTGGTAGAGCGCTTGCCTAGGAAGCGCAAGGCCCTGGGTTCGGTCCCCAGCTCCGAAAAAAAAAAAAGAACCAAAAAAAAAAAGAGGTTAGGTTTGAAATTATATCATTTCTCCCCTTCTCCCCTCCTTCCAAAGTTTCCCCCCTCACACGCTTCCTCCCTTGAGCTTTCTCAAATTTATGACCTCTTTTTCTTTCATTATTATTACAAATGTGTGTGTGTGTGTGTGTGTGTGTGTAGTTGTTTTATAAATACACACACAAACATACATACAGACATATTAGGCTCCTTTTTGCCTCTCACTGTGTGAGCATGTGTGTGAGTTTGCACACATGATGGTGAATCTGAGTGTGCTGACACTTCACAGTCCCTGTCACCATAGGTTTGGGAGCCAAGAGGGCATCTTGTGGAGTCTGAAATACAGTGACGTATGAGACATGGAGTGGCAGGAAACTCGTGAGAAATGACAGCGTGCTTTATGTGCCACAGCAGTACGTTGACACATGTTACGCAGTGAGCTCACTGACCTGGGTTCTGTTACACAGTCATGCAAACACCTCTGTGTGAGGGTAGCCACAGGTGAACTGACAGGGAGCAGGGTCAGGACAGCCCAGAGCTTTACTGTCAACCCTGCAACCAGAGTGACAATGCTGGTGAGGAAGCTGAGGCTATGCTGTGCACATTGGGTTTTGCATGGCTGATACGATGTGGGATACGAGACTAAGGTTAGATAGCAAATATGGGAGGGCGCCTGTGCTTGCAGTTCTCCTGCCAGGTGCCTAGAGCCTCCCCAGGATATGAGCTTCTCCTCACTCCTGCCATTTATTCTGCTGTGGAGTCTGAACTTTAGAGTCAGTGCCCAAAGTCATGGCTGCTGAGAGGTCTGGCCAGATTGAAACACAAGCCCCTCTGGCTTCCGCTGAAGTTCTTCCCTGGGGTGCGATGCTCTGCCCCACACAGCACCCAAGTTCTACATCAGCAGCCAGGAGTCTGCTTTTGATTTTAGTGGCCTAATGTTTTTCTTGTGTTCAAAATGAAGTAACTTGTACTCTGTACTTGCTGGGGAAAGAGTAGCCGGGTTGGAGAAAGAACAAACACAAAGATGCTCTAACTTATAACAAGGACATATGCTCCACTATGGTCACAGCACCCTTATGTATAATAGTCAGAAGCTGGAAAAATCTCAGATGTCTCTTAATGGAAGAATGGATACAGAAATTGTAGTACTACTCAGCCATTAAAAACAATTACTTTATGTATTTCAGGCAAATGGATGGAACTAGAAAATATCATCTTCAGTTGGGTAGCCCAGACACAAAAGGACATACATGGTATGTACTCATTGATAAGTGGATATTAGCCCCAAATTCTGAGAATGCCCAGGATATAACTCACAGACAATATGAAGCTTAAAACTAAGGAAGACCAATGTCTGAAGGCTTCAGACCTAATTAAAAGTGGGAAGAAAATATTCTCAGAAAGTAGTGGGAGCAGGGATACTGTGAGGGAGAGGAGTGGAAGGGGAAAAAGAGAGAGCATGATCAGATATAGGAAGAGACGGGAGAGAAGTCCAGAGTGTGAGGAAAATGAATAGAAATATGTATCAGTTGGGGTGGAGAACTGAGAAGAGTCACTAGAATGTCTATGATTGAGTATTTTAAAAAGACTGAATTTTAATGTATTTGAATTTGTAACAAATGATGGAATTTTAAAGTTATTTCTGTTTTTAGTGAAAAGTATAGGAATTGTCCATACTGAAAGTTCAACTCCAGACCCAAGTCATTCAGTGAGGCAGGACACAGTGCCGTGGAGGAGAGGTTCCACATGACACAGGTCCCACACAGTGCCGTGGAGGGGAGGTTCCACACAGCACAGGTCCCACACACTACTGCATGCTTTTTGTCCTCTGCAACCTGAGAGGACACAGAACAGCATGGCTGGACAGTGGATGCAGGGCTCCCCGTGTGCTAGCTTTCTTCACACATTCCAAAGAACATCAAAGGCACCTTTCAAGTTCAAAAGAATTTATGAAAACAGCTTCAAGGTCTGTGACCCCAGGAAAGGCCCTGCTTTTTTGGCAGTGGCCATAGGCCCAAAAGGAGGGGGGAGGTGGAAGGGGGCAGGATGTTGAGAATACAGAGCCTCTTAAACCCTATCCTGATGCTCACAGCCTTCTCTGCAGGATGCCACCTCCAGGTAAGGGGCTAGCATTGAGAACTGCCTTGCTTTCTAGTATCTATTGAGTGCTTACTTCACAGCAGGTGCTGTACAAATAATAATTCACTCATATTTTCGATTATTATTGACTTATTGGTTAACAGACCATCTACTCTGCACTTTCGTTCTAAGTTATGAGGTTAAAGACTCGACTGTAGCAAAGTCTCCCACACAAACGACTGAGATAGCCTAGGTCTTGACTGTTGCCCAAAGACCTGTAAGGATTGGTCCCAGCCTCGGAGCTACAGGGAAGGTGTGAACCCTCTCCCTTTCTCTCTTTACCGCCCAACCACCACAAGAAGAACAAGATTTCCCCTTCCACAATGCACTGCTACCACAAACCGGAAGCCATGGGACAGCAACCAGAGACTGAGTCAAAACATACCTTTCCTATTTTTATGTTGATTTATTCCCAGATATTTGTTATGGTGACAGAAATGTGCATAACACAGGAAAAATAAATCAATGTAAATGCTTTATTAGGTGGTACCAGCGCTTAATGGGAGACAAAGTAATGTAAAGGGAAAACAGAGAGGAAGGAGGGAGAGAGAGAGAGACACAGACATGGACACAGACACAGACAGACAGAGACAGAGACAGAGACAGACAGACAGACAGACAGACAGACACATACATGGGCACAGACAGACAGTGACAGAGACAGACAGACAGACAGACAGACAGACAGACAGACAGACAGAGACAGAGAGATCAAGCAAGTCCCCTAGCAGGCTCTGTTGAAGTCTCACTTAAGCCCAGAGGTCTGGAAAAACTCTGAAGTAACAGTGTTGTGTGGAATTACCACTTAACATGGTCAATGAATAACTTTGATTTTCTGAACCCGATGTCTCCCACCCCCATTGCTGGAATGGAGTAAGTCTAAAGCCTCCCTCTGAAAAACAACCAGAGATTACCCAGGGTATTGTTAGCCACCGCTACCTTAGGAATAGCCATTGCTTAATACCTGCTATGCAAATGTCACCAGAATTAATCACTTTTATGATTTTACTGTCATTTTAAATGGATTTCTCTGTCATTTTACTAAAGGTCAACGAACAGTTCCCACTTATTTTTATATTTGTACTTATTTTTAATTATATATGTATATATGTATGTTGTATGTATGTATGTATGTATGTATGTATGTATGTATGTGTGTATGTATGTATGTAAGTGTCTATGAGTGCAGGTGCCCTCGGAAGCCAGAAGGGGGAGTCAGATGTGCTCAAGTAGACGTTATAAGTATGGTGTGCTGACCAGTGTGGGTGCTGGGAACTGGCCGTGGATGCTTTGCGGGTGTGCTTAACTTCCAAGCCCTCTCCAGCCCTAGCATCCACTTCTTACATCTAAGGAGGCTCCTGCACTATTACACACAATTGCAAACCCTGGGGCTTCCACCAGAACGTAGGTTGTGCCAAGGTCCCTGATGGGACACCTATACAATTCAAAACTATTTTAAGAGAGTGTTTTAAGAGGATGATTTTATTTTCGAGGTTTTCCCGCCCGCTCCTGATTTTACTTCATACTTTTCTTTGCAGCGCCTGTGTTTAAATGAGTGCAGTTTGGTTCTCCACCAGTGATTCTTGTGACATACCGTCCATAGCGCTAGTGTCCAAGGCTGACTTTACAAAGCCACTTTTATGACGATAAGGCAACTTCGCCCGCCTTCTCTCTTTCTTCCTCACTCACTTGGTCTCCTTGCGCTACCTGTGCACTGTTGGCCTTGGCCTGGGTGAACACGGAAGAGGCTTCGTGACTTTGTGGTCACTTTTAAATCACAGAAAATCCTTGGTTGCTTCAAGTTCAGAAATAAAGCAAACAGCACTCACTTCTGCAGCCCAAGGTGTTCAATTTCATATCATGAAAACATCAATCTCGCTTAAAATGGCATTAATAACTTATTTACTTAAAGACAGCGAGACTGTACTTTGTGAATATTATGAGAGCCATCTTCAGAGTAATTCTGATTACTGTTAATTACTGCCTTGCTGGCAGCTTCAGATTTCTGCCTTTTAAAATAAGATGAGACTCTGCTCTACAGCTAACCTTGGATCCAATTAGAGATCTCTGGTCAGAACGAGAGGAGAGCGGTCCAATCAGCCAACACTCATCCCTGGGAACCCACACACAGCTCCCGAAGGGCCTGTGATTTGAAAAGATGAGGCATTTAAGTCTTGTGCTCTCTGGATGCTGCTACATCCTTCCACAGGGTCATTCACACCTCCAGCTCCACGGTATGCATGCAGTACACATGTACTGACTGAACTTATAAATCTGGGCACTGCATGGGAGGCAGCTGGCCCTTGACAAGACCCTCAACCTTCTTGAGTTATGAAGGCCTCCCTTGGCCTGACCTAGATCCTGCACCCAGCAGCTTCCTTCCCTAGGGTCATACTTTTAACTGCCAGATGCAGAGGCATTCAGGTATGACAGTGTGAGCATTGGTGTAGAAGGGCAACATCGGGAGAGGCTTTGTCTTTTATTTAAATACTCCAGACAGGTTTTGCTCATAGAGGCAGAAGCAGCTAGAACAACTAAGCTTGTTTTCTCACCGTAGGATAGCTACAATGTTTACAGCTAACTTGTAGGATAGCTACAACGTTTACAGCTAACTTAACTCCAGCCAACAGCAAGAGGAGGTGGTTTCCAGAGCTTGCCTCATGTGTGGGAAGCAGCACAGGCCGAGGGGTCACAGGTTATGATGCACTGCATGGGAGCAGGGGACAGTCCATTCCTGGGGAGGACAAGGTACTCCAAGAGACTGAGATGAAGCAGAAAGACCCCCGACGGTGACAGCTAGAGTCCAGCCCTGTTGCCCAGCAGAAGGCCAAGAGTTATTCTGGCTCCTGGTGACATGGATCTGAGTCCATCGCAGCAGGGAAGACATGGGCAGGAGCTGCTCCTTCCGTGGGGAGTGTGAACACAGCACTTCACAGAGCAGTGGACCAGAAGGTGCAGAGCTAGGACAGGAACACAGATCCGCCCTCGTGGTCTACCTTCCCTGGCAGATGCGCCTCTTAAAATAGCACCAGAAGCTGGAGGGCATGGAGAGTCAGCCTTTAAAGGATGAACTTACGAGCCTTTCAGACTCACACCCCAACACTTCCTTTTGTCCACTGGGGCAGTCAGCTTCAGAGAGAGACAGATCTGGGGTACTGGGAGAGTCAAGGAAGCCGGGGCTTTCAGAGCACAGGAGGAAAGAAGGGTACAGAGGGGAGAAGAACTCTGGAAATTGGCACAAGTCCTTCAAGTCTTCAATTGACTGATTTGGGGAAACCTTCTAAGTCACGTATGAGCCATGGAGAAAGCACAAGAACACTGCCCATAGCTCACAGAGGGCAAGCATGGGGCCCAACTGTAAGGCCCCAGAGGAAGCTTCACTGTCCTACAACAGCAGTCAGAACGCTGAGGAGTGGTCCACCTCAGTCACCTGGAAAGTAATTAGCCACAGATTAATCACTGCTCTAGTGCCTGGTTAAGATCCAAGGGTGACAATCCCAGAGCATTCCTCAGGAGTATCTCAGAAGCACAGAAGCAGCAGGCATCTGAGAAGACAAGCGGGGAGTGTCTAGGGTCGAGTGACACAGTATGAAGTGTGCCCTGGAAGAGGGGAGTCAAGTGTACAGTGAGAGGAGAAACAATCAACCGGATCCCGGAACCAGAGGTGCTAGACGCAGAGGATGGCAGGGATAAATCTGCTATTACAATCATGGCGCATACATTCGTAAAGCTAATTAACAGACAAAGCCCACTAAAGAGAGATGCCGGAGCTAACAGGCAGGCAGTGATTGCATGTGTAGAGGCAGGAGATAAAATATTGACATACAATATACTGGGGAAATGAAGAAGGCCTTACATGTCTCACAAGAAAAGATCTTTGAAACGCACGATAAAGCTATAGGAACCATCAAAATTAACACGAGGAATAAAAAACATTGCCAGATAGGCGAGAGTTTCAAGTTGTCAGTAGAATTGGGGAAAACAGATAAAGGTACAGAGGAATTCATATCCAAAGTCTTCCCAATCTGGTAAAAACTGCAGACACGGGCGCAGACCTGAACATGACAAACTCCTGCCTAAACTGAGAAGAAAGCCACGCCAAGACACTTCATAGTACAAGATAGAGGTGGAGAGAGGACAGGAACATCTGGGGCTGTGGATGTAGCCTAGAGGCAAGCAACAGGGCACTGAGGGGTGATTCCTATCTGAACGACTCGAGCTAAAGGTAGTGGAAGGATGCCTTTAAAACACTGAAGCAAAATCACCCAGAAATCAGTCACTGGGTGAGCATCTCTTAAAAGCAATGATGAACACTTTCCCAAACCTATCACAAGGTAAGGAATTAAGCAGACAAAGTAAGTTAACAGAGAGGGAGGGAGGGATGGGGGAGAAGGAGGGAGGGTGGGAGGGAGGGAAGGAGAGAGGGAGGGAGACAGATAGGCAGGCAGGCAGGCAGACGGACAGACAGACAGACAGACCGACCGGCCAGCCACTGACAATGGTAACTATCTTGGTTAACACAAACACTATTGGGGGTGGGCAGTGGGCGGCTCCTGAGGTAAACACAGGCTGGGTAAGCCTGAGGATCTGAGTTTGACCACAAACACTGTAAAAGCATGTTCCTCGGAACTAATCATCCCATAAATTGAAAAAATTGTTCTCAAAAAGTGGGTTCCTTAGTCTAATAATTGAAATATTAGTTATTACTGTATTTAGTCCATTTCTTTTTATAAGCACTTCTGAGAAACTGTAGTAGATGAATTTCCAGTAGGGAATATTATTCACGATTCTTTAATTTTATAGTCACTTTCCTCTAAGACAGTTCTGTATATAAATTTTTATTTGGAGAATATTATCACAAGAAATTGTAGTGGTTTAATGGTGAATATTATTTTAAAATGATGCTTACATGTATACACTGCAGGGGAGGGGATCGGTGTGCATGTGCATGTGCTTCAGTGCACACGAGGGGACCACGGGACAACTTGTGGGCATTGATTCCTTCCCCTGCACACGTAGGGTCTGGGGACCGAACTCAGGGCATCAAGCTTGGTGGTAACCGCCTTCCTGGCTGAGCCACACCCCCAGCTCACTGTGAACTCTCTTCTCATGAACCATTAAAATGGGCAGTTGGTGATGGGGGCTGATGCTGTTCAGCGGCGTGCTGGCCAAGAACCCGTGAAACCCTAGGTTCCAACAATCACAGCACTACAGAAATCAAGCTGTAGGTCGACAACAGGACCAACATATAAAAGTGAGCATCTAAACATCCCTCCCCCTCACACCCCTTACACTTTCTCCCTAACTTCTGTGGCTCTGCCTCAAACACTCAGCTGGCGTCAGACTGTGTGCGTCTGTCATTTAGCCACGCATCCTCAATCTTCCTCCACGTGCCCGTGCTCTGCTAGCTGTGTTTCTCTGCTGTTTTGTTTTTGTTGTTGTTTGTTTGCTTGTTTGACATTCCACGGTGCTGTGTATCAACCCCGTCCACTCATCTACTGAAGAGCAAGTCGATGCCCACCAAGTGTAGGCAATAGCGATGGGGCTTTTATGAACACTTATGTGCAGAGGTTTTCACTCACTTAAAGTAGATGGTGAGGATCTTACAATCACACAGCGTATCTTTAGCTTTGTTTAGGAGCTGTGGGCCATCTTAGAAGGCAGCTGTGGACTTTTCCACTCCCACCGGCGACGAGCGAGGACTCCTTCTTCCCGTCCGATGGCTGCACTGTGGGTTTTAAGTAACGGCTATGCACTGTTACTCCTTACCGTTTCCATGTGCAGTTCCCTAACGACGTGGGACAGTAAACACCATTTCATTAGGAAGGGTCTGAACAAACACTGTGGAGGGAATGACATGGCTTCATCACCTACGCCGAGCGGCAGCTCCTCGTCAGGGTTCTTGGTCCTTCAACAGCAAAGTGAATGAATGCCTTCCGAGCACCGCGTCTGAGGCATCTCGGCACAACAATCCATTGTAACGCCGGTGGGTCTCTGAGTTTGTCTGGTCTCTAGAATGATGCTCTTAGATGGCTACGTCTTGCTAAGTACCGTGTATAACATTGTGTTTCATTAAACAACTCAAATGCTCCTTCCAGACTAGTGTACACTTGTCCCTAAGCATAGAAATCCATGACAAAAATGCATTTCTCTGTCACCTTCAGCGCATAAAGCCATCAGTCGCAGGGGGATGACACGGTCATGACAGACTGTAGCGCGTTCCGTGTGTCCTGTGAATCGCAGGCTCTTGTCCGAGAGCTGAAAGACTCCTCAGAATGGTGGTGCACTCTCTTCTCCAGTAAAGGTGGCCCGATGTTGTTGGAAAAAATAAAAAGTCACCGTAAGGGATAAGGTGCACAGCAGCAGAGAGCACCCCCGTATCATAAAGCAGAGTCAGATTTCAGCAGACTTGTTTGAACCAGTGATGACCACGACCATCTTTAAACCGTGCGCCGTTCGATGCCGAGGCATCTCCGCAGATTCAACAGCACTTCGCGGTCCTGACGAGCTTGCGGAGGACAGCGGGCCAGCAGCCTTATGGCACTGATAAGTGCTGCCCCTCTCCTGGCGGCTACCATTGTTCTCTTCCCTGTCTCTGAGCTCTTCAGTCTCCTGGTTACCACAAAGCATCCATCGCATAAATAAGAGCTATGTATCAAGGCCCCGGAGGAAAATGCTAATTTTGGACCTCTTTCCTGGCATCTCATCTCTTCTGACAAAAAGAAAAGCTATTCTGGGCAGAGTCTGATGGGTAATCAAGCATCTCCCAACTTCAAAGCGGATACAGAACCGGCCGTCTCTGGAGATGAAACAGACCAGGGTCTCCTCTCCACTTCTCAGAATCCTGAGATCTGTGAGAAGACTGCATTTTCCCCATTCTTTCTCCCATGATGCTCAGCTCCATGCTGCTCTGCAGTCCTAGAAGAGTATGGGGAATTCAGCTACACAAAGTGAAACGTGCTTCTTCCGAGCACGTGAGACGTATGTGCCTGCCTGACAGTGTGTGACTGTGCCATTCACACTCGACTGTAGGGATGAATAGTGTGTGTTTAAGGCCAGTTGAAAATGATGTAGAAATACAACGTATTTCAATACCTTTGAAATGTACTTTAATGTCAGTTTTAGTGCTTTGAAACTACCTTGATGTCTACACTTTTCTAGTTAGGTTAGTCTTCAAAATTTGGTCTTTGGTTTTTCAAAGAAGTGAGTTCTAGTCCAGGGTGCAATACTAGCAGGCGTTTCCCGAGAGGGCACCATGCAGGTGTCTCTGAGGGCTGCTGCCTCGAGAATGGTGGGCTGCAGCTAAGGTTCCTTTCTTGTCTACCACAGTGTCTTCCTAAGTTCTCTGCAAGGCTCCCACTCTCTCCCAGGCACATGGTCTGCTCGTGGAACTTGTTCTTGGAATGTGGTGGTCACTTTCTCCTGTCACGTTGAACTGTGAGCCACACAGATAGTGTTAGCGTGTGCAGGTGTGTACCGGCCAGAAGGCCACATATCGGTGGGTCGGTCTTCATTCTTCATATAAGAAACTTGAACCTCAAAAAGGGTAGGCCATTTGTTCTCGGTGAGAACCTGCGTTTTCTACTTATTTAAATATTTGAACAGATTTGCCACATGTATACAATTCAAAACATTTTTAGCCAGCCCTTATGCTGTGAGGAAACTCTGGTTCTCGCTGCTTTTGTTTTTTCCACTGGAGGACATGTTACGTATCCAACTGAGAAACGTTTTTAGTATGAAGCACACTGCCTGTGTTTCACTGAGTTTACAACATGCTCTTTATAAGACCTAGCTACTTTTATTTTATTTGTATGAGTGTTTTTGCCTGCATGTGTGTGCACACCATGGGCGTGTGTGTACATACACCATGTGCACGTCTGTGGAAAGAAGAATGTGTCAAGAGTCCCTAGAATGGAGCTACAGGTGGTGTGAGGCACCACATAGGTACTGGGAACTAAACCTGGGTCCTTTGTGAGAGCAGTAAGTGCTCTTAACCAGTGGGTCACTTCTCACCCTGTATAGTAGACTCCCTCTATATGGCATCCCATTTCGTCTAATTACAGCAAGCTGTTAGGAGATGCATATGTACCGTCATTCTGGGCTAACACTGAGCACAGTATTCCAGCCTTCTGGAAGGGACGGCAAGCAAACTCTGAGATCTGTGTCTCAGACACTTCGAGAGATGAGAATGACTTGTGGCGCATCAAAGGGCACAGGCCTCAGATCATGCAGGGTGACTGTGGTGGAAACGTCAAAGCTCGTGAAAATGCAGCCGGAGACTGGGAATGCCGTGGGCTGATGGAGTGAGTGCTGGCTGAGGGCCCACGAAGCCCCGTGCTCAGTTCCTAGCACCACACAAAAACGTATGTGGAGGTGCATGCCTTCGACCCCATAACTCAGAAGCTAAAGGCTGGAGAATCTGAAGTCCTGGTCATCCTCAGCTACACAGTGAGCTGGAAGACAGCATGAACTATGTAGAGACTTTGTCTCCAAAATCCGAAGTGCAAACTCAATGAACAATTTCTGGAAAACGTTACAACAAATTTACTTTCAGTTTAGGGAGTATCACCTGTGTTCCACCTATTCAGTGTCTGACCTCTGACCTTTAACCCCAGAACACATCAGCAGCTGTCTGTTGTCATGTAGTACAATTCACAAGACTACAGCAGCAGCAGCAGGTACATCCTCACAGGTGCAGCAGCAGGTGCATCCTCACAGGTGCAGCAGCAAGTGTGCCCTCACAGGTACAGCAGCAGGTGCATCCTCACAGGTGCAGCAGCAAGTGTGCCCTCACAGGTGCAGCAACAAGTGTGCCCTCACAGGTGCAGCAGCAGGTGCATCCTCACAGGTGTAGCAGCAAGTGTGCCCTCACAGGTGCAGCAGCAGGTTCATCCTCACAGGTGCAGCAGCAGGTGTGTCCTCACAAGTACATGGCTTGTGTATCCAATACTCAGACC
The DNA here is from genome assembly GCF_021556685.1 of Rattus norvegicus. Taxonomy (NCBI): domain Eukaryota; kingdom Metazoa; phylum Chordata; class Mammalia; order Rodentia; family Muridae; genus Rattus; species Rattus norvegicus. The sequence goes on from NC_141537.1 coordinate 180,645,558, forward strand.
AAACAGCAGGCCAAGAGTGTCCTCATACCTAGAAAAGCCCCTTGTGCCCCACGATGGTCATTACCACCCAGAAGTAATCACTCTCCTGCCTTCAGGTCTGGATTGGAATTGTGTAACAACAGAATCATTCAGGGGTCCTTGCTTTCTGGGACCATGCTTTCAGGCCTCACTACACTGCTGTGTGCTACGGGGGTCCATGTGGTCGCACTGATAGGCAGGACTCAGTAAGATTGGGACAGGGCCTACTTCTCCCTTCTAGTAAGGACAGCCACGTGGGTTCTGACTCTTAGGAACATTCTAATATATCTTAATGAAAGCATGTATGTGTGCATGTGCATGTGTGTGCACACATGTGCATGTGCGTTCCCTTGCTATGTCACTGAGAGATAATAAACTTTTTTATGGAATAGCTGTTCGTGTGTTTATGCCCACCTGTGGTGCACAGGAGTTTCTGGCTGCTGCGTGTCCTCCATGGCACCTGCTACTGTTACTAAAGGCCGAACGTTTAATTTTTATTGTACTTCTCTAGTCCAAACTCAAGGGATATTTGTAAACAACGAGTCTTTATACAACCAGCAATGAAATCATTAATCTTCCTGAGAAAGCTAGATATGCCCGACATGTCCTGACTCGAAGCTAGTTTTCCGAAGATGCTAAGCTCTTGGGCTCTCTGTATGGGTGCTGTTGGGGTGATGTAGCGGTTTTCACATGTGAGTCTGAATTAGGCCATGGATTTTAGTTAAAACATCTGATGTAGGTTTGAAAGATATGAATTCACTCATTTCTGGGGAAAGCTGGGCATTTTAAAGGAGTGACTCCCCTGATAGCAAGAAACTCGGGTAAAGTTTACAGTTACAATGTTTCAAGTCAGGAAGCCTGGATGACTCCCCTGTGAAAGCAGGTGGGCAGGGTCCCCGAAACAAAATACAAGTTTGTCATAACACTTTCCAGAAAGTTCTCAATTGGCTTTGCACTTTGGTTTGGAAGACAGGGACTCCAGGCTGTGCTCAAAATCACTGTGTAGGTAAGGACGACCTTGATGAGCCCTAAGACGCTCACTGCCTATAGCTTCAATGCCTTGGTCTCTCCCCACCTACTTAATGGAGGTTCAATGCCATCTATGAATGAAATTCATCAACTCAAAGGTTTTATTTTTCTTACAGAAAATGACAGTATTTATAGCCAATTTATCTCCCCTTTTAATTTATAAATATTGAGAGATTTCAGTTAGTAGAGAAAGTATTCCTTCCTCAGAGTGGGAAGCTCAGGGCTGCGAAGCCCACAAGGTGCTGGGAACCATCTCCGTAGACAACCATAAAAGCCTGCACCTCTGCTCTCTCTGCCCTGCCTGCTCGTCCCTCCCTAAATATCTAGACCCTCCCCAAACTTTTCCTTTTTCTGGCTATTGCTGTAAAGATCTTCCTCAAAAATATTTTCTATATTTTTCCATCCATAAATCACCGAACTTCATTTAGTCATGAGTTCTTTCATCCAGAAAGAAGTATTTGCTGCCACCCATACAGAAGAGCAAAGCTGACGCCAGGGTTCTAGACGGTAGACACGTGTATAGAGTCAAGAATGCATGCACAGGGCCAGCAAGGTGGCTTGGCGGGCAAAGGCTCCAAGCTTGATGTGCTGTTTAGTCCCCAGAAAGCACTGATAGGAGAGAATGGACTCCTGTTCTTGGTTGTTTAACCTCCACACATGCGCTATGTCGTGTGCACGGACAGGTGTGAGTTAACAATTAAACTCATTAATGTAAGGTGACAAAAAAAATATTTCAAATGATGCATGAAATTTGCAAGACAGCCTTTCCTCTGCATTTCCCGTCACAACCGTATTTCTATTAGGTGGAGGGCGCGTGGCAGCCCTGACCTCTGACCCCTGTGGCAGTGTCCTGGCGTTCCTATGGAAGGCGGGGCATTCAGAGCCAGCCCTGCAGTCTCGGTGATAAATAAGTCTGCTGGGTATTAATTGTTTCAGTGTCCAGTAAAATGGTATGCGTGGAGTTATGTAATGATACCCATCTGGTTATCTGTATTTAAACCCTAAAATTAACTCCATTACAACCTTTTCAATTTTATTTCCTCACAAAAATCAGAAGATTATCGTTTTATAACTTCATGCATGGCATGATTTCTTAGCTCTGAGGCCAAGCAAGGCATCGTGGCCAAGGCCAAGGGAGCTCACGTTTGTCTGTGACCTTAATCCCCATGCTTTCCCCAAAGAAAGGGGCCTGGGAAGGGTGAGGGGCCGTGCTGTCCACGAGAGTGACCTGCCACCAACAAAATGAGTTTTCCATCTCCACCTCTATCACTGGCCCCGGAAAGTTCCTCAGTAAATTACAGCCATTTGGAGTCATTTTTCTAATCATATTACCACAAGAGGACTTTTTTCTTTTAACTCATAATTTCAGAAATAATCCTTGGAAAAGATGCCACTGATAAAAGCTCAGTGCAAGGTTTCAGCAGTGAGAATTTTACTCTGTAAGTACACAGTCGAAATTGTGGCCAGGGTCAGGAGTTACTGTATACATACATTCTACGCCAGTTAGTTTTTGTCAACGTGACACAACCTAAATATATCTAGGAAGGAGGATCTCAGCGGAGGGACTGCTCACTGTCCTGTGACGTGTCTCTGGACCATTTTCTTAATTAATGACTGATATGGGTGGTCCCACCCCAGGGCAAATGGCCGTGGGCTGTATAAGGAAGCAGGTTGAGCAAGCCGCCAGGAACAAACCAGGAAGCAGCCCTGCCCCAGGATGGTTCCTGAGTCTGCTCCTGCTTGAAGCCCTGACTTCCCTCACTGATTGACTGATCAGGACCTGTAAACCAAGTACACCCTTTCCTCCCCGGGTTGCTTTGGTCGTGGTGTTTATCAAAGCAACGAAAGCAAATGGAGGCACCTGTCACCTTACACTGTAAATGGGAGGCCCATCCTGGCCAAGAGAGACTGTCTCAAACAAACAAGCAAACAAGCAAACAAGCAAACCGATGAAGATGAAGGTGGCAGCCTAAATTGTGAGACTGAGCTGGGAACCAGTCCCTCAGCAGCGGGAAGAACCATCTGTGTTTGGAAAAGGCATTTTAAATGCAAAACGCAAGCGATAAATCACGAAGACTGAGAGAAGGACACCGCTGGGCACGCAATCCGCCCCAGACCTAACACCGAGTCCCCATAGATCAGTCCCAACACAACACCCTTCGAGGACACCTGTACGTGCCACCTCCGTGATAGGCACAGCAAGGAAGAGGAAGAACCCTGGGGATCAGGGCCGCTGAGGCCTTCGATCCTGTGAGCAAACCCAGCTGACAGAGGGGGAGAGCTGCCTTCCACTTCTGCTGGACCGCAGTTCCAGGGAAATGACTCATTACAAGACATGTCAGTCTGTTGGACTAGGGTGGACAGCAGGTTGCTTTGAAGCTCAACTTCCCTGAGGCCTCCTTCCCCTCCCCCCTGCAGGCTGCTGGTCAGGGTCACAGTGTAGGTGAGGGGGTTTCTAGATGAGGAATGCAGCTGTGGTATCTACCTCCCCAGAAGATTAGGAAAAACAAATGAAGCCACCAAAACATGGAAATATCCCAGGATGCCTCTCTCTGAAGTTAATCTTCTAGCTTTTCAGACCAAATCAATTCTACCCTGTAGACCTGGGAGACTGCCCCAGTAGATCAAAGGACCCCCTCCCCTTTTCCCACAGACACACAGTGTTTCAATCCATTATTCTCTAGGGCTTTGGTAGATTTTCCCCTAATTTGCCAACTTCCCAGTGGTTCTATTCGTGTTAGCGACCCACCCAGATTACATGTTTGCTTTGTGGGCTTTAACATGATATGCAGACAGTGAATGCCATGCACTAACCCTTAAAAACGGTCTATTACTTAGAAGGGGCTAGCTAAAATTCATAAAACATATACTTAATGCCATGCAGTTTCTCAGGCAGCTAAGTCTACAGTTGTGTATGAAGAATTGTTTGGCCAGGAAGATGATAGCTTTAAATTCTCTAAATGACCTGACAGGAAGTGTCCCCTAGATGAGTGTTTCCCGGCAAGAAAAGAGATGGGTCTATTTCTTCAGGGATGTTTTCCTCCCGGTCATCGGGATCAATAGAATTGAAAGGTGGAACTCGGTAGAGTGGAGCGATGTTTGAGGAGTTCCCTCTCTCTGGGAGAGATGAGCTAAGCTTGAGCTGCAGGAGCCCTCTGCTCTGTCCCTCCTCACTGCCAGCTGCTGGGCCGGGACTCCAGGAGTGAGGGGTTTAGCAGCCCCAGGTTTGCTGAGAAAGCTCAGGACTGAGGTACAGGCTCCCAGGAGGAGCATCACTCCATCGCTGGCCTCTGCAAGGAGTGACTTCTTCCTTTCCACTTCATAGCTGTATTTGCTGCTGGCCAGCTGATTAAGAAAACCTTCCTTAGCAAGCATTCCTTACCAACACTGAAAGCCGCTGTCTCCACGGCTCTCTAATGGCTGCTTCACAATCCTAGCACCTGGTCTCAGCAGCTTCTCTCTAACGCACACCTGTTCTGCAAATGACAAAGGTCTGTGCACTCCCTAAAGAGAATATATCTGTGGATGTTGGTGACCCTCAAGTTTTATTTCCTCTGTCAATCAGTCCACATTTACGTAACTGAGAGGCTCCCTCGTGCTCTGAGTGCCCAGCCCCTTCCCCTCCCGCATGCTTTTCAGGAATAACCCTGAAGATCTGTATAACTGGCCAGGAAGTAAAAGAGCGTCTAAACTTGCAGACACATATGCTACTTAACACCTGTGTTACAGGCAACACGCTGCATCCTTTCCTAGATGCTTTCTGGTGCTGTGAGAAACACCAGGACCAAAAATGAGTTAGGGAAGAAATTTCAGCTTATAAATCACATCCCATTATGGAGGGAAGCCAAGGCAGGAGCTTGAAGCAGAAACCAGGGGTAAACACTTCTTACTGACTTGTTCCCTCTGGCTCCTGCTCGGCCTGCTTTCTTATACAGCCCTGGATCATCTGCTTACGTCTGAAGACACTGCTCATGGTGACCTAGACCTTCACATATTCATCAACAGCCAGGACAGTTCCCCACAGGCCAGTCTGATCTGGAAATCACTGCCTTGTTGAAACTCCCTCTCTAGGTGGCTCTAGGTCGTGTCAGTCGACAAAATTGAGCAGGGTGCTTCTTACCATATCATTCCTTCCGCTGCAAGGACTCCATGGGCAAAGCGCTTGCTTCACAAGCCTGAGGGCCTGAGTTTGGATCTCTAGCACCCATTCGCCCATGTGAAAAGTTAGGCATGATAGCGTGAGCCTGTAATTCCAGCACTGAGGAGGCAGAAGTAAGAGGATTCCCGGAGCTCTCCACAAGCCGGTAGAGGTGACTCAAGCTCTAGTGTGGTGGGGAACTAGAGGGGGAAGTGAGCTAGCAACATGCAACACACAACATACTAACAAACACACACACACAACACACACACACTCACAGACACACACACACAGAGACACACACTCACACAGACACACACACAGACACACACACAGACATACACTCACACTCACAGACACACACTCACACAGAATACACACAGACACACACACAGACACACTGAGATACACAGACACACACAGAAAGACACACTGAGATACACAGACACAGACAGATAGACACATACACAAAGAGACAGACACACAGACAGACACAGAGATACATACACACAGACACACACACACAGAGATACACAGATACACACAGACACACACAGATACACACACAGAGATATACACACACACAAAGATACACACACATGCACACACTGACACACACACACAGACACACACACAGACACACAGAGATACATGATACACACAGACACACATACAGAGATACACACACACACACAAACACACACACTGGTATTGATTTATAATACGCAGGACCCAGGGAGGGCCCTAACGGCACAGAGAGAAGCAGTTCTGGCCTGCCTGGGCAGGCTGGTATGAACTTCAGGCACAGGTTCCTGCCTCCCTGGCCCACCACTATGTGCAGGTCCCTGTGTGGATTCCAAGAGCCCAGTGGACTTGCAAGGTCCCGGGTGTGGCCGAGTGCTCATTCGCATCTCCCATGGGAAGCAGCCAACCGTGGACTCAGACAGACTCCCATTTAAATCCTGCCCTAACACTCAATCTTCAGAACAACCTTGGGCAGGTTATTTTATAGGTCCCTGACTTCCTGAGATAAAATTAATCACCTAGAGTGACGGTTTGGTTTAGACAGGCTGGCTGTGCAGAGCCAACGTGAAAGCTGAAGCTTCCTAAATCCCAGTCCTTCACTCACTCCTCCACCGCAGGCTCTTGTGTGCAAATGAGGGTGTTAACTGCACCGTTTATAAATGAGCGAGTCATGTTTTGACGTCCATCTTAAATTCCCAGCTTGAGGAGGTAAACCCTAGAACCCACTGCCTCTCCCGTAGTCAGATACCACAAGGCCACGTTCACCGTGGGTCAAACCAGCGAGATGAATTGACATTTGAGAGTCGTCCTGGAAAGTATCCTTTCTTACTCAGCTTTATAAGTAATTGTGTGTATGTGGAGCAGTGATGTTCACGTATGCAAGTGTGTGCACATGTGTGTGGGCCACAGGTCGCCATGTATATTCTTGGAGACAGTTTCTCTCTCACCGAGCCTAGCAGACCACTTAAGAACCATTGGTATTATGGGAATTCCTGACTCTGAAGGAGCACATTGGAGAAAAAGGAAAAAGAAAGTGCGTTTCCCTCACCTTCTCACCTTAATGTCTGTGTTTGTTTTAGACGGTGGGCTGTGGCTGCCTTAAACACTTGGCAATCAGGGCACTTTGAAAATGGTTTCTATTTTCATTGGATGTTTATCCTAAGGAGCAACGTGTAATGTCTTCAGTAGTGCCTCACAGTGATGCATATTTATAACGTAATAGTCTGCCACTTTTGGAACTTTTTTACATTTAAATTTTTGAAAAATGATATTTACATAATTCCCCCTCAAGCACTTGAGTAATTCTCTCGAGTACCCGTTTTTACATATAGACGTCCCTTCCATCTTCTGCTGGCAGATTTGTTTACCTTCTCACTTAATCAGGATATTTTAGATGAATATTGAAATAATTATTGGCTTTTAAAAAAATCATGTAATCAACAGCTGGATGTGGCTCCAAACGATATGCACGCTTCATCGGTTTAAAAACGTTCTTGTTTTTTATAGTAAATTCCATATAGATGTCTTTTAAAATTATCTTGGCACATAGTTTATAAATAAAGGTGGCTTAATTCTGCTATTAAATAAAGAAATCTTAATGTCATATTCCTAGTTTTGGAATGTGAAGGACATTTCTACTTACTGTTGGCACATGGTCCTTGTGTGTGTGTGTGTGTGTGTGTGTGTGTGTGTGTGTGTATTACACGAGAATACATAGTTGTATATATTAAATTATAAGCAGTGCTTACTATTAACATATTCAAGGCCAGCTCTGGCTCCAATTTCTCCCCGAACAAGATTATTGAACCCTCTGAGCTACTCAATGATTGTGAAACACAGAGTTCTGTCTTCACTTCCTTCTCATAGTCCTTCCGCCCTCTCCAGTCTCCACCTATATCTAACACACAAGCACACATGCACACACTCGTGTGCACACACATGCACATGCACACATGCACACATGCACACACACACTCGCACACATGATTTCCTCTAAGCATGGGCCCCCATGCTAGAGGCTTGGTTTCTATGGTGACTCCTGGGAGCTGGTGGAACCTTGGACGACAGAGCTCAGGAAAAGGACGCTGAGTCACTGAGGACAGTCCCTGGAAGGGACTACTGAGGGGCCAGTCTGACCCTCCCTTTGCTTACTGGTTTCTATGGGGTGAGAAGCTTTGCTCCACAAGGCACACCCATCGGTGATGCTCTATCTCGCTGTAGGCTCAGAATCCCCAAGACTGTGAGTCAAAATAATCTCTTCTCCTGTGCAGATTGCTTCCTGCATTCTGACTTCTCAATGGGACACAATGGCTCCAACGGAAAGCACACAGATACACTGAATGGGTGATGGCTTGGGGTAAGTGACATGACTAAGTCCAACAGAACACCCTTTGGTACAAACCCTGCTCGAAGACACTGCCACCTTTGATTAAAGTGTCTCCAAAAATATAATTTTCTTTGTTGCCTTTTTGGAAGCAGGTAGCCATTTAAGACGGTCAGAGGTTCGCAATCTGTGGGTTGTGACCCCTTGGGGGTTGAACAACCCTTTCACGGGGGTCGGTCACCTAAGACCATCAGGAAACAGAGTTATTTACATTATGGTTGATAACAGTAACAAATCACAGTTATAAAGTAGAAAAGAAAATAATTTTATGGCTGGGGTGACCGAGACATGAGGAGCTGTACTGAGGGTCACGGCGTTGGGAAGGTTGAGAACCGCTGGTCTGGATGAGGAGTGTGTACGGTGTCACCCGAGAGCCAGCTGACTGTCCTCTCCATCTCAGGACCGCTTGGTGACAACGATGTGCTGAGCTGGGTACGCAGCCTATTTAATGCATTGCAACGTCTCCATATTTGCTGGCTTGGAGTGGAACATACAGCACCCCCAGAGCTGGCACCCAGGCAAGCTTCATGCCTTCGCCATCTGCAGAGTTTCTACCTCAGGTCCCGTTCGCTTTACTGTAACTGCCTCTTTTACGTGGGTGCGGAGCCGAGCCCCATCTTAAAGCCATCTCTATCCTGCTCCTGCTCCTGATCGCCGCTGCTGGTCTGAAATGATGGCTTGGTGTCTCTGCTTTTAAATTTATGTTTGAGCTCAGGGGTTGCTTCAAATGCATATTTTCTTGAGTAACACGGTGCTGTTTTGCTAAGCTCATTTCTGGTTTCACAGCCTCCCCCCACCCCAGTCTGTGCTCCGGTCCCCATCCCCAGTACTTGTGACACCTCGCTCTCACTCTCCTCTCCCCCACAGCTGACTTGTCCTCAGCACACAGTCTGCTCTGCCTTCCAGCCCGCCTACTTTGATTAATTAAATAATTTGTTGACACACTCAGATTTCTGTTTACTCTAGCACAGAAGCTCCAGCCAAGATAATTCCACCCAGGGCTTCAGGACTCGCCTGTGACAAAACGCTGAAGCAGGACAATGTGCCCGAGTGAGCTGTGCCCAGGATCTACCAACCTGGCTTCCTCTTTCCGCTCTCCTTATTATCTGTAAGACTCTAGACATCAGCAATTCCCAAATCTTCCATCCCTACTAAAACACCAACAAATGTGAGTTAGCTGTGCTTACAGCACATAGTAGGTGCTGTAGACAGAGGAAAGAATAAGGCACCAAAAGCCAGAGCCTCTCTTCCAGGGGATAAAAGCAAGAGAGGGAAACTGATGTTCCTCATCAGACAGGCAGGGATGGAATTGCCAACGAAACCTGCATAGTGAGTTTGCGACAGAGCTGTCCATAGGACTTTCAATGTTGACCAAATATTTCACACCTCTGCTGCTCAAGACAAGAGCCAGCTGTCACTCAGGGTTACTGGCATTTGAAATATGTCTATGGAAAAGCATGAAACAGATTTCTCAATTTTATTTAATGTGTGTGTGTTCATGAGTGTGGTACATGTGTGTATGTATGGTGCATTTGTATGGTACATGTGTATAGGTGTGGTGCATGAGTGTGTGCATGTTTTCCGGTATATGTTGTACATGTGTGTGCATGATGCAGGTATGTATGCGTTCCTGTGGGTGTGGTGTATTTGTTCCTTTGTATATGTGTGTGTATGGTGCACATGTGTGTGTGCTGCATGTATTCATGTGTTTGTATGTGTTTGTGGTGACTGTGTTTGTAATGCATATGCATATGTTCCCCTGTGTGTGTGTGTGTGTGTGTGTGTGTGGTGTGTGTTTATGTGTTCCTGTGTATGTGGTGCGTGTAGGTGTATGGTGCATGTGTTCTTGTGTCTGCGAACATGTGTGTATAGTGCATATGTGTATATGATGCGTGTGTTCATATGTTTGTGTGTACCTGTGTGTGGTGAGGGTATATGTGTGTTCCTGTGGGGTGTGTGTGTGTAAACAGAACAAAGGACAACCTGTGGTGCCATCCTCAGGTGCTGCCACACACATGCACCACACACATACACATGTACCACACTCATGAACACACACACAACCACTTAGGAACTTCCTGTTTCATTCTCTGACCAGTGAGGGTCCTGCTCCCTCCGACGCCTTCTGGAGGAAGAGTAAAGTTCCACAGTTGGACATCTAAGAGTGCAGTGCAATGCAGTGGTTTATTTCAGGCCCTGTGAACAAGTCTGAGATCACAGACTGGAGAGTTCCCTGTCAGGAGGGAGCGTGGGTCAAAATACTTCTCATGGGGAGACATGAACAAAGGTCTGTTTACCCCAGATAGGAACTCAATCTAGAACAGAGCAAAGTCATCCCAGGTTAATGAACAGTGAGTCTGAGGGCCTGTTTGTAGAGCGAGAGCATTCTTAGAGGAGCTTCCGCCGACACAAAAAAGAACAGTATCACCAAAAAGGCCCACCATGACAACCTGAGAGCTACCCCTTTGTCTGGCCTCCTGCTCCCTGTTTACTCTAGTATCCCTCTTGCTAGACCACATCCAACCAGGGAATAGGAGGGAGCAGTGGGCGGAGTCTGATGTGAGGGCCTAGAGGCTCTGCCTTCCCAGTTTTACTAAGGATGTGGGTTACCATTACCCTCCGCCATAAATCCTGTATCGTTTTATTGATTGTCATGGCTACGGGGCCAAGTCGTCTCGGTTTCCATGGCGGTGATGGTGTAGTCTTGCTGTGCTGAGAGGAAAAGCTACACTACAGCAACATAACAGTGACGCCAGGAACAACAGCAGGATTCACTGGACATCCGTTAAGTCTTAGAAGGCATTCCATTGTCTGTTACTCTACCATTTTGTTCTGTCAGCCCCCAGGAAGTGGGAGCCGGCATCTATGCTTTGCAGGCAGAACCGCAGAGGCACCGGGATGCTGTGGAGTTTGTCTGAGGTCCTGTGTCATGGGGCTCGTGCATTCAGGACCCCATCTCATCAGGCAGATTCTCCGCTTTGTCCCCGTCCGTCGTCTTCCTGCCTCTGTCTGTTATTTACTACTTAGGTGCACGCTCAAACTACTCAGAGAAACTCCGACAGTGACCCAGGAGGCACTCCATAAATGATTCTCTTCGTAGAAAATCTGCCTCATGCTGTAGCTTCATCCACACCACCCCAAAAGCCAAGAGAGTCCTGCTTGGCCGGGTGTTAACTGTTCTCAGGCTGTCACAGAAGTCTCGGGATTCAGTTAGCAGAATTCCTTCCAGGACCACGTGTCAGTATGGGCAGAGGCCTTCACTATCTAGCTGTATCTTCCTAATGGACTCTCCTTTATCTTCAGGTATCGAGCGTTCCACAGACGCCAATCTGTCAGATCATAGTAACAATGTGATGATTATACCTGCTGATGTGCGGGCGCTGGGTAGGACGCTCTGGGCGCACAAGCCATGGAGTCGGGCCTCCTCTGAGAAAACGATGGGAGCCCCAGCTCCCTGGCTCAGTAGCTGTCTGAGTCCCTCCCACGAGGTTACCATTTCTGTGATGCCACACCTTGACCAAAGCCAACTCACAACTTCTCCTTCATCGGATCATTGTCAAAGGAAGTCGGGGCAGGAAGCCATGCAGGGCAGGAACCTGGAGGCAGGAAGCCCATGGAGAAGCCATGGAGGGCGCTGCTTTCTTCCTGTAGCTTACTCAACCTGCTTTCTTCTAGAATGAAGGACCACCAGCACGGGGTGGCGCCACACATCGGGCTGGGGCCTCCCACCCCAATCACTAAGGAAATGGTCTTCAGGTTTGCCTGTGGCCTGACCTCATGGAGGCATTTTCTCAGTCCCTCGTCTCGGAAACGCCAGCTTGAGTCAGGCTGGTATAAAAACAGCCAGCACACTTCGCATTAGCTTTCGAGCTCCGTGTGGGATCAGCCATGACACTTGGGACCTGTATGAGCTCAAGTCCTCTCTGGTTTGTCCCTGCTTCCTTCAGGATGTCCCTCATCACCCTCTGCATGCAAATCTGCCAGGCGTGGCTTCGTATGCCGTGTTCCCACAGGCTTATGTGTTTGAACATCTGGAGGTGGTGTTTGGGGAAGCTGTGAAAACTTCAGGGGAGGTAACTATGTAAGGTCTGGCTGTGAGATCTTACGGCTGAGTCCTTCCTGTCTGCTCTCTGCTTCTACTTCCTTAGAGACGCACCGGGGAGGCTCTCCTTACTGATGTGAATGAAATCTGGTGCTGTCCTCAGCTTCCCATCCTGCAGGTCTCCATCAAATGAACTGGAAAGAGACACTCAGCATAGTGTGCGAGCCAGTCAAGGTTCATTACAGAGTAGGGTGGGACACCTCCTAAGGGGGGGAGGGGCCAGTGGCCACAGGGATCCTGCAGAGGAAAACACTGACCCAACAGGGTAAGAATGGACAAAGGACCAGGGACCCAGCAGAGCAGTGCACTCTGGGGTGGGGGTGGACAGCAGAAGGAGATGCAACTACCTCTTTAGGCAAGCTTTGCACTAGTTCTCTAGAACACAGCTTTCCTGAAGGACTCGGGCGATTGACAGGCCCATTTGGATGAAATCTTAAAGGAAGAAGCAATTATACTTAGCCTACACCAGCATGCCTCTGCTAGTCGGCAAGCATACGGTTTTTCAGCAGCTCGGAATGCCATGTCTCCACCTGGGCCAGAGCTGGGACTCGGATCCCATTCCTCTGACCAGCAATCACGTGAGCAGCAGATGAGAGACATAGAGAGGGTCTCTCGTGTGGGGTCGGAGAACCCTGCTCTTAGGGTTGCAGTCTCCCATGCCTGGATGGCCCTCTGAGCACAGCACAGATGAAGGACTCCCTTTCTCAGTGAGGCTTCTCTTTCTCTGCCTGACCTCGTCTGGAGAGTGTCCCCAGCACAGGTGCCTGCCTTGTCTGGAAATCGACCTTGTGCAGGGTTCTGTGCAAATGCAGCATAACTCAGCACATACGTCCTGCTCAGACTTCCCTACCACATGACAGTTAGGTGCTGTGCTATGACCAATCAACCCTTCCTGCCTGCATGATACTTAGGCACTATGCTATGTCCCACTGGTCCTTTCCACCTGTCCTGTACCAGCCCTTGCATACCCCACCCCTGGGGCAACAGAGCCCAGCTGTCTCACCGCAGCGGTCCCCGGAAGCCCTCCCATCATACTCACAGCGTCTGAACCCTACCTGCTCCTGCTCCCTTTATCCTCGCTGCCCCGTGGGAGACCCACAGCAGGCAAGAGTGGCCCTCTCGTGTGGTGTCCTCTAGGAAGAGGACAACAGAGCAGATTTCTAGAAGGCCAGCTGTGATGTGATGCTGGGGTCCATCTCTTTTTCCCCCACTTTGGGTTGACTGGGACTTTGCACAGTCTCACAGTTGTTAAAACATGAAGTGAGTAAACTTCAGGAAGGAGGATCAGGGTGAGCTCTTTCCTCTGTGTGAGACAGGGTTACGTAGCTCAGTCTGGCCTGGAATTCACTACACAGCCCAGGCTGGCCTCTCATTCAAGAAATCCTCCTTCTTCAGTCCCCTGAGTGGTGGACTTCGGATTGTGCACCACATGGCCTGGTGCTATGAGGTGCTTTAAAGGAAAATATTACTGCTAAGGGAAGTGATCAACTGCCTTCACGACAACCTGACTGAACAGAGGAAACAATTGTGTGTGTTCACACACAGTCTAGGACAACACAAGGAACCCAACGAAGCATTTGTGGGACTCCATAAAATCCCCAATGCACACTAAGTCTGACTCTCTGCATGGCCTGCAGAGCAACCCTGTTCAGAACTCAAAAACATCTAGAGTGAGGCTGGGGGCGGTTGCCAAGGCTCAGGATGCCAGTGCTGGGAGACAGACACGGGCGGATCCCTCAGCTGTCCAGTCAACCATGTAATCAAGCCTTGGGTCCCAGTGTGAGAAGTGGAGGATTGACTGTCTTCTGGGCTGCACACTCACGCACACGCATGTGCAAGTATGCCCCTGCCACATATACAAACATACTCAAATAGGTGCAAGCACAGGTGTGCATTTCCCCGACACATATACATGCATATTCTTATACATGCATTTGCAGGTGTGCCCCTGCCACATATACATGCACACTCAAATACATGTATGTGCAGGCCCACCCTTGCCACATACATGTCCATACTAATACATGTGTAGGAATGTTCCCACCACAACTACATGCATGCTCAGGTGTGCCCCTGCCACATATACATGCACACTCAAATACATGCATGTGTTGGTGTGCCCCTGACACATTAACATGCATAGAAGAACAGAATGAGGAATAAGACTTCTCTTTTATGTCTCTTAGATATTATTTATTTGCAGTGCTGTGCATTGAGCCCAGAACATTGGGCATTCTGGGTAAACGCTGCACCACGAAAATACATATCCCAACCCTGATTCCTTAATTTTAAAAAATGTATCCTTTGTTATTGTTTGAATATGGTTAAACATTTCATTTAACCGAAGAGATAACTACCTGTTATAAAAATAATAAAAGAAAAAGGGAATACCTTATAAAGCCTGAATGATTAAAAGTGAGAAAATATTGTTGGCTACTATTTTTCTGAGCTTGTGAGAGAGACAGAGACAAGCAGAAATAGAGATAGAGAAACAGAGACAGAGAGAGAGTCAGAGAGAGCCGCAACAACTTAACATTCCTATTTATTTCCTAGCTGAATACATTGAGATCCACAGTTCAGCAGAAGTTTGAGCATAAAACAAAGGCAAGACAAGGAAGGAGGAAGAGGCTGATGGGAACCTCTGAAAGGGCTGGGGACGACTCAGCGGGTGAAGAGCTTACCACACACGCGAGAACTGTAGTCTGAATCTCCGGGACCCATAAAGCCAGGCAGGGGTGGCAGCTCCCACATTCCCATGACGGGGTGCAGAGACAAGGTATCTCCAGAGCAAATGGCCAGATAGACCAGCTGGGATTGGTGAGCTCCCAGAGAAGAAACCCTCTCCCAATAAATACAGTGGGGAGTAAGTAGCCAAGGAGGACACCTGAGATCAACTCAGGACCTTCACATGCACCTGCACACGTGTAAGTATACATACACATGATATACAGACATGATGTACACATGCGCAAACAAACCAATAAGGAACCTAAGAGAAAACAGGCCGGGGACTCTGTAAAACTGTCGAAACTCTTGGCATCTGTGTGTACTTTGCCCTTGTATGTTTTGTTAATGCCACACACTTATCTTCTTCCCTTTAACCATTTCCTAACATAAGAGTCTTTTTACATGGAGAGAGCATGAAGCTCTAGGGTTAGGACCAGCTCTCGGGCTTCTGAGGGTCAGAAACGCTGTCCGTAACTCATCGATCCACTATAAGGATTATAGCATAGCCACAAAGACCAGTGTCCGCAGGTCACTGGCCACATTACTGCCAATGACGGGGCCAGGGTCGGTACACCCCGGGGAGCTCAGCCCTATCTCCAGGTGCTCCTGCACTCCACAGGGCTGGCGACCACACTGAGTGCAGGAAGTTGGAGATCAAAGGCGGGAAAACCAACCCACCACTGCCCAGTGTTCCAGAGTCTGTAATCGTCACTGAACGTTGACTTTCATTATCATTATTACGTATTTATTATGAATTTTTGAGAAAGTCTAATGTAGTCTGGCTGTCTTCCAGCTTGCTATGAAGCCAAGGGTGATCTTGAACTCCTGATCCTGCTGCCTCCCTTTCCCCAGTGCTTGGATGATAGGCAAGGACCACCATGCCCAGTTTAATGTGGTGTTGGGGACTGGACCTAGGACTCCGTACACACTCTACACAAGCATCCTACCAACCGAGTGCAACCCCATTTTTATGAGAAGCCCAACATGCCAACCTTTTATTTGAAATTCAACCAATTCAAGAGCTGTTAAGAGCCAGACATGGGTCTTTCCTGTGCAGAACAACGCACTTGGGACCAGTTTCAGCTTGGGAACTGTTTGTGTGAGACTCTGGGACAAGCTGGTCTCTAAGGTCTCTTTTTACTTAAATAGTTTTATGATTTTCATTAAGCTACGCTGGGGTTTAAATCACAGTGGCATGAATCCAATTAAAATTGCAGCTGCAAATGCCAGAACAAAGGCTCAAAGTCACAGGCACCGAGACAGAAACGGGTCCTGAGAGGGGCCATTCATTACTGTCCGTAAAGTAGCTGGTAGCAACAAGCCAGGAGGAAGATCATTAAATCTAACTCAGGAAACGGATACGTTTAGGTCCTGGCTATCACTTTCCCATCGCTTTCTTGAGACTAGGGAGTAACAGACTGCTGATATCACTCACCATTATCAACTGGAAGCCCTTACATGCCAGAGAGAGAGAGAGAGAGACAGAGAGACAGACAGAGACAGAGAGAGACAGAGACACAGAGAGACAGACAGAGAGACAGAGAGACAGACAGAGAGACAGAGAGAGACAGAGACAGAGAGACAGAGACAGAGAGAGACACATCCACACAGAGAGACAGAGACACAGAGAGACAGAGACACAGAGAGACAGACAGAGAGACAGAGAGACAGACAGAGAGACAGAGAGACAGACAGAGAGACAGAGAGAGACAGAGACAGAGAGACAGAGACAGAGAGAGACACACCCACAGAGAGAGAGAGACAGAGACAGAGAGAGACAGAGACACAGAGAGAGAAGCCCGTTAGGAAATTTACTGAGTCCTGTCAAATCACTGGTCCCATTGGGTCAGAGGCACATGGCCTCCATTGTGGCATGATCCACAACTACGACTCTGCTGTCTTAAAGTATCTCAAAGTGCCCCCTGTGGCCTAACAAGAAAGTTCCAGAAAACACGAGGCACATCTACACACGCGGTTTATTCACTATGAGACCTGATACTTTATGAACTTACTTTTCATGTAAGAAACAGAAATTGTTGAGGGGATTAATCAGAACCTCATATGCAAAAGGCTGATACACACACACACACACACACACACACACACACACACACACACACACAGTAAAAGCTGCCTGAGAAGATCAGTTGGGCTTGTCTTTTCCTAAGAATACCTCACAGGCCTGGGAGATAGCCCAGTTAGTAAACTTCTCACAGCCCACATGTGAGGGCCTGAGGTATGTTCCCGTGTAACACCAAGGCATGGCGATGCGAGCTTGGTAGCCAGCTCCCGGGACACAGAGGCAGGACGACCTCTGCGGCTCACTGACCAGCTGCCCCCGCCAACTTGGTAAATTCCAGCTTAGTAAGTTCATGAGAGACGTTGATAAAAGAAGTGAGAGCTGAGAGCAGAGGCTGCCCTCTTGCCTCCACATGCATGTACAGCACATGAACACAACACACATATACATGCACATGCATGCACACACACTTGAATATTCTGAACAATAACAAGACAGGGCTTGTCAGAACACGTAAGATTCAGGAAGTTTGTACCAGTCATTGGCTGGAGTTGGACTCTGAGCCTAGGAAATGGCAAGTAGCCCAAAGCTTCTCTTAGCTCTACTGCAGCCAGCTCCACAAATTGTGACCTATGCCATGATGGCGTCAGATGTGTGAACACGTTAGTCGGTAGTTCGAGACGCTGAGAAAATCCAAAGGTACTTTTCATATGCGCAGAAATGTGTTACGTTAACATTTATGCAGCTCGGTGTGGCTCAGATCATCATGAATGCCCATGTTGTCAGGTTACGAATTAAAGCTAATCGATGATACAGCTGAGCATCAACACAGCTAAGCGACAACGAGGCCAGCACATGCTGTCCGAGCTCAGACTGAGCCACAGATTCAGTTTATGGAAACGGTACCCTGTGTTTGTCACAGCTGCTAACTTATGAGACCTTCCTCGTTGACGACACCGTGAGGCTGACAACCAGACACCAGACTTTCAAATAATAACCAAAACAAGATTCCAGAATGTTCTTCTAGAAGACAATTAAGGTCAGGAAAAAAGCTCTCACTGGTACATCCTGTCACTTTGTTCTGGTGAGGGAGAATCCTCTAAAAATGAGCCATCCTTTCAAACTTCTGACATTATGGATAGATGTTTCTGTTCAGGGATTGGTTTTGTTCTACTTGGGATATGACCCTTCTGGCTCGGAACTTGGCTCTTGAAGACATATGTCTGGCTGGGGAGGCTGTTGAGTGAGTGAAGACCTGGCCTTGCAAGCGTGAGAGCATTAACTCAATACAAAGCCTACGTAAAAGCCAAGCATGGTGGGACATCTTGGAACCCAGCACTGAGGGGCGGAGACGGCTGGGTCCCAGGAGCGTACAGCCAGCTGGCCAAGACTACCTGGTGAGTTCCAGGATGTTAAGTCCCTGTGCCCAAAACGAGGTGAGCAGTGAATGGCTTCCAAGGTTGTCTTCTGGGCTCAAATGCATACTCGCTCTCCCTCCATCTCTGATTCTTTCTCTCTGTCTCCCTTCCCCTCCCTTCCGCTCTCTCTAAGTAAAAGGCATGCATTTAACCTTCACCCCATTTTTGCTCTCTCCCCAGCCTAGAAGATGGGGCACGGGTTGAAGAACAGGCTGACAGCTGTG
>NC_141537.1:180666641-180696641 GCF_021556685.1 Rattus norvegicus
ACCCACAAGCATTACATAATACACACACACACATATGCACACACGTGCATTACATAATACACACACGCGCGCACACACACAAATACACACATTATATAATACACACGCATACACACACGCACACACATGCACACACAAATACACACACATGCATTATATAATACACACACATATACACACACATGCATTACAT
This sequence comes from Rattus norvegicus, assembly GCF_021556685.1. Lineage (NCBI taxonomy): Eukaryota > Metazoa > Chordata > Mammalia > Rodentia > Muridae > Rattus > Rattus norvegicus. The sequence goes on from NC_141537.1 coordinate 180,666,835, forward strand.
AATACACATACACATACACTCACATGTATTACATAATACACACATACACTATGGTATGCCTACCCACCCACATGCATTACATAATATACACACACACACACATACTCACATGCATTACATAATATGCATACATGCATACACACACACACACACGCACACACACACACACAAGTAATTTTTAAAAGGAGAGGAAACAAGCTAAGCACCAGCATTCATCTTTCTTCTCCCTGACTGCAGACTCAATGTAAGGAACCAACTCACATACTGCCTCACACTCTGCCTCACACTCTGCCTCACACTCCGATTCACACTCTGATTCATACTCCCGCTCCCACTCTGACTCCCACTCCGACTCACACACTGCCTCAGATTGCCATGAGTTCCCTGCCATAAAGGGCTGTGTCCTCAAACTGTGAGGTAGAACGAACGCTTCTTCTCCTATACTGCTTTCCTGAGACATCTTCCCAAGGCAAAGCCAGGCCACTAGTACAGTTGCCCACCATCCCTGCACCTGCACCACACACATTTTTTGTTTCTTCAGATAAAAATAGCACAAAGGCCATGTACACTTTTCTCCTTGAAGGGCTTTAATTTCACGGCATGTTTTTAATCTCATCATTTTCTGAGCAAAAATCATTTCTGTTTATTTTTCTTAGCAGATGAGAAGAAAAACTGATACATTAGCAATGCACTGAACATGTCGTCTGTAAGAATCTGGCGATCTGCAGTAAATAAGCTGACAGACTGAAGTGCTTAGAGGTCAGAACAGTGTATACCAGCCCACAAGTGTCGGAACAGCCAGAACCTCAGCGGTCTCTTCCCACTCCCTACGCTTTCATTTCTCCGCGTATCCATGTGTATGCATCTTACCCTGTTAGTGAAGGCCATTGATTCATTTATAATTGGGAAGAAATGGTCATCTAGTTAGCAAAGATTCACAAGCATCTGACGTGGGGCAGGCAACTGAGTAGCAAATAACAAAAAGTATTCGTGGCCTTCGAGGGTGGTACTGCCTGAGCTCGTCCTTACGGGAGGCCATTTTATCTCTCCCTCCTGACTGGGGCACCACTGGAATGATGCCTTTGTTTGTCCCCACGTGTGGTGTGCAATCGTGCACAGGATGGGGACTGCCTTGGCACTGCTGGACCTCCAGGGCCTGGAGCAGAATATTTTCTGATGTAATAGCTAACTGATTAAAAAAAAAAACATACTGCCAAGTAGGGAGATAACAGCTCTGTTAGCCACTTCAGGAATCCAGACCTCATCCCACAGCCAGAGGGAAGATTAGGATGGTTTCCCACAGGAGAAACTTGATGGCATGCAAGTTTCCCAGAAAATATTGGCTGGGGTGTGGAAGGACGAGGCTGATAAGCCCCAGGCAGGACGCTATGCACACACAAGACTACTTCAAACCAGACGAGGGGTTTAGGGAGTAGAGCCAAAGGTCTCAATGATGACACAGTAGAGGGAGAGAAGACTCAACACTGCCGTGGGAGATGTGGAGACAGCTCAGCCGGTAAAGTGCTTGCCCTGAGGCACAAGGACAGAAGTTAGAACCACTTTAAGGGAAGAAAGAAATCCAGCATGGTGGCATATACTTGTAATCCTAGTTACAGAGGCAGAGACAGGTAGGTCCTGGGTTCCCTGGTCAGCTGCCCTAGCCTACTTGGTGAGATAAGCCAATGAAAGAGTTTTACCTCAAAAACAAACAAACAAAATGTGTGTGTGTGTGTGTGTGTGTGTGTGTGTGTGTGTGTGTGTCTCCCGAGAGAAGATACATGTGAATGACCTCTGAGTACCTCACATGTATGTGCACACAGTGTCGGGCCAGCCCAGGCTGCATATCGAGAACATGCATAACACTTAGAAAGCAGGGGAGGAGGGACAGGCATTTGAGGCCAGTACGTGGTAGATAGTGAGACTTTGCATCAAACCAAAAGACGCACACACCAAAATAACCAAAGGCTCCCAAGGTGGGCGTGTGTACCTCAGGGTCCTGCATGGACCATCCAAGTACCTCACTAGGTAATCTGAAAAAATGAACCCGACTGCAGCTGTAAGTTAACCCTAAACTCTTCAGCAAGTTGTCCTCTGAACGCACTTCTCCTCTACAGCCTGAGGATGCTTGGCGGGCCACTGTAGCCGTTGATGGCTGCACCTTCCTGGTGTCAGACTAGTCTTCAAGCTAAATCGCTGAACTATGCTGACAGGGGCCAGGCTTAACACAAGCTCCAGCCGAATGGGGAGAAAAACTCATTAAGAAGCCATCTGTCCCAAGATCCTGTCCTGGTTTCTAAGCCAATGAAATAAGAGTCATTCTGAGAATTTAAATAGCACACCCAGTGTGGGCAAGCTCTGTTGGTACCTGGCCGGTGTGCTAGTTTGCTGAGTGGCAGCCAAGCCCTTGGACAGCTGCACGAGGTGTGTTACCGAGTGGGTCCAGGCTGCTGCCTTCAGCTCCACAGGAAATAACCAAGCACAAGGTCACCAGGCCGGGCAATGGGCAGGCCACTGTTTTCACTAATATCTTCCCTTCTGTATACTTGGTTTTCAGCCTTACATGGAGATATTTGTGTAACACAGAATTAAAAGGTAGCAGCAGTGATGAGATTAACCTAACAGCCCATTTGAATCTCAGTTGTGGTAGGGAGACTTTCCTGGGGTCAAGCCTTTCTCCCCTAATTTCCTCTAGTCTTGTATTCCCGTTGCCTGCCCTTTCTCTCTGTGTTCTGTGGGACAGGGTCTCCTGTAGCTCAGACAAGGGTTGAGCGGTCAGGGATGACCTCTGACTCCTGATCGGGCACTGGGAACACAGGCATGGCCTCTTACACAGTGCTGCAGATGGACCCAGGGGTCTTACACGTGCTAGGCCAGCACTCTGTCAACTGAGACAGTTTAATCAGAACTTTATAAGCAAACGCTCCAAGGAGCGAGGGGTTGGAGTAAGCTGTCCCATGGGAGGGAGCAGGCCAATGCACAGTGTTGTGAATCTTAAAGAAAACTGTATGAATATGTATGAGGTGGGTGGAACTCTGATGGAATAAGGTGACTTTCCTTCCCTCCCGGATCACTGAGAACTGGATCTGCACTCACAGTATTTCTCCACATGGGCCTCTAGGAAAACCCACAGAGGGGGCACCAGATCCACAATGACACCAGGTCTTTTGGGGACACAGACCATCCAATATTACCCAGGCGTAGAAGCACACCCTGTAGCTTCTGATAGAGTGGGAGCAGTTTGCCTAAGGCTACAGCGATGTTCAATCACAGGTGGAGGCGTTCTGATATGCCATCAGGGAACATAGCTACTGCAGCAGTTTTTCTGTTTATCAACTGTTCGCCTGTCCGGTATCAATCTGACCCAGATTTTATCCTTCATTCATATTTATAGCTTTATCGTTCAGTCAAAACCTCTCCTGGGGCTCGGCATGTCTTAAGAAATCGGACAAACACCTTCCTCCCATGGCTGTGAACCTGGACTGTCAGCCGTGGGAGAGAAGCCTCTCTGGGACCTGAGTGTGGAAATGAGAACCACCGCAGTCTGTGGAGGTGATGGGTTTCCCTCCGTATGGTGTCCAGGTGAACAACAGCACCAGCTCTGTGAGGGGGACTCATTCTGGGCTTCACATACGGCTAAGTGCTGCTTTCAGAGCAGAGTAGGCAAAGCACGGCCTTCACACCATCCAGGATCAGCATCTGCTCCTGACTCTCAAAGCCAGCCCCACCTCAGCAGCCCCATCCAGCACCTTCCCCTTCGCTCTGCAGCCATTTATCTCCCTTACTCATCTTTGCACCAAACCCTTAGCCGTAAACCGTGTGCTGACCTGGACCCAGGGTCCGAGATGGCCTGCCCATCCAGACACTCTGAATCCTGGTAACCTTGGTGACAAAACAGAAAGAGGCTTGCAACCAGCAACCCTGTGCTACCTTAAGAAGGCGAACCATAGTACCAATTATTCTTGGAGGCAGAAAACTGTCCAGGAGGGAAAGGCAGAAGGCTTCACCCACTGTGGGTAGCACTGTTCTCTGGACAGGGCTCTATAAGGAAATTTAGCTGTGCAGAGCATGGGCAAGCCCAATAGGGAACATTTCCTTTTATGGTCTCTGCTCCTTTAAGTTCTTGCTTGAGTTCCTACCCCGACTTCCCTCAGCGATGGACCTGGAAATAGAAGCCAAATCAACCTTTCCCTCCTGTTAGTTGCTCTTGGTCATGGCATTTGTTACAGCCACAGAATGAAACCATGCGTCATTTCTCTAGACAACTGAGTCATTCTTCTGGACAGTATGGACAGTTTTCTGCCTCCATGAATAATTGGTACTATGGGGCCTTCTGCCACAGTGGGCGGGGCCTTCTGCCACAGTGGGCAGACCTTCTATCCCAGTTGCTAACCGAGACAATCCCCCACATGCTTGCTCACAGGGCCTATCTGATCTGGGCAATCCCTAAATTGGGACAAGTTGACAGTTAACAGATAACCAGCAACATGCTACAGCTTTCAATTCAATTATGTGCAGTTAGATATCCTGAGGAAGGAAGGTATGTCCACTGAATACTGATCCCTACCACACATAGTGTATCCCTACAGTCCCAGCGCTGAGGCAAGCTAAGACAGCGTTCACCTTACACCATCCCGGGGCAGCCAGAGCTACATACCCAGAAGACTGTTCACACACACTCTCAAACTGGTACTGGCTTCCCACGCGGTGCATAACAGGTACCCAGAAGCTGATGTCTGTGTAAGAAGGGCTCTTTGCCCTTCTCTCAGGTCTGGCCAGAGAGCTTTTCTGCACCCGGTGAGACGAGGCGAGGTGAGACATGGCAGGACAGTGGGAGGGTACAGACCCGCAAAGCCCTCTCTTGGTCACGCATGCGCAGACCAGCAAAGCCAGAGCACCCCACTTGTCCTGCGCAAAGCTGATGTCAGGATGCACAGACCTCCAGTTTCCGGATCCTCAGCGCTCTCCCCTCCAGCCACTCCAGAGCCTTCCCGCCAAACCTACATCCAATAAAAAAGTGCCACTGGTTCAAATCGAGCCACGTCCAATCATAAGTGGAATGTGGGGCCTAAGCCTGCCCCCGAGGCTCTCTGGACCAATGAGCACCCGGGGAGAGAGCGTTAAATACCCGGAGCATCCGGCCTGGACCGTTGGGCGCACGAGCGGCGGTTAAGGAGCATCGCTGAGGATCGGCTGAGGTGCTCTGCTAGGAGCTCAGCATGGTGAGAGCAGCCCTAGCTGGAGTGGGCCCCATGGGAGGGAGAGCACCGTCTCCTCAGGGTTTGGGGTCCAGTGAGGGTGAGCGAGCGAAATGGCTGGGTAGCCCGCTGCCTCTCCTTTCCCAGGTCCCCGGCGGGGTAGGGGTGGGGTGGGGTACAGATGTTAGGTCTCAGAGCCTGGCATCTCCTCATGGCCCAAGCTCTCTCAAGAGCGAGATGCACCTCAGGGTGAAGAACCTGCTTGGAATCCCAGCCCTGCAGCGGCTGACGAAGGAGGCACAAGATTTCTAGCCCCAGCCTCGTCCAGTCTAAAGAAGAGAGTGTGGAGATAGAGTTTTGGAGAGAGAACTTTTGTGTTTTCTGATACCAGTGCCCTTGACTAAGAAAACCATCAATGGCCTTGGCTTCAGAAGATTCTAGAAGCTGCCAAGCTTTCTGGCCTAGTGCTCACCATAGGAAAGTGAAAGTTACTGAGTCCAGTTCTCTCACAGCCCTTGCTGGTGCCAAGCTTACTGTGAAAGTGAAAGTTACTGAGCCTCAGTTCTCTCACAGCCCTATGTGTAGGGGAAGATGCCCTTGAACTCTGACAGGCCTGCCCTCTGCCTCCTCTTTCAGGATCACAGTTATTTGCCACCAGCTCCACCCAACGTCCCAAAGAAGTTTTTGTGTTTTGTGCCTGCCGTTTGTCACGTTAGGTGGTTTATAAGTGGGACCGTTTGTTCCCATTAGAAGGTACCTCAGAGATACGGTGTGGCATGCCACAATCCCAAGCACTGGGGAAGCTGAGGTGGGAAATTTGTATGTCCCAAGATCAGTCTGAGGTAGTGAATTTGATGCCAGTGCTGGCTATAAGACCTTAAGGGGGGGAAATAAAACTGAGGACCCTTTTTAAGGTTTTTTTTTTTAGTTTTTTAAGTTTTGGGTTTGTTTTAGAATGTGTAGGTATGTCTGTGAGAAGTACGTGTTTGTGAGTGCTGTTTCCCAGAAGCCAGAAGAGGCCAGTGAACACCCAGAGGCTGCAGTCATGTGCAGTCTCTGAAGGAGCACTTAACAAATAAACCATCTCTCCTGCCTGAGGCAGGGAACCTTTTAAAATATCTATATTCTCTTAAAATGAACACATGCTAACACATGCCAGATATCTAGGTCTAAACAGCCAGAATGTGTTGGTTTTAGTGACAGGGTCTCATAATCCGTGGCCTCCTCAAAATTGTCTCCCTTCCTTAGCTTCCTAATTGAGCTGGTGACCATCATGTACCACCACACCTGGCCTGATGATTAGTTTTTCATTTAAAAAAAAATCGAGAAGACACTTCAGCCCCATCATCTTGCTCTTACGATGCTGTCCTTGGTGTGCATGAACTTGGCAACACATTCTAGTTCACTTTCTGTTGCTGTGATAAAAGACACCAAAGCAACCTTCAGGAGGAAAGGGATTGGCTTACAGGTTACATAGTCTGTCATCAGTGGAAATCTGTGCAGAACAGAGAAGTATCTTTGTGAGCTCAAGTCAGCCAGAGCAACATAGTGAGACCCTGTCTTAAAACCTAAAGGAAAAAGAAAATTGTCAGGAAAACAGAAAGCAAGATTTGTCTCGATAGAAGACACAGTGACTCGCAGGCTAGCACTGGGTGACCTGGGACCTGCACTGTCTTTTCTTACTGCAGTGTGTCTTACCCTTTAGACAGTCACAGTTAAAGCCACATAGGTGTTTTTCAGAGAATTTCTGTGACTCTCCTCGATGCTGTAGTCATTACATTGCATGGTGTCCGAGTCTTGAAGAGTGGCAAACATTTATACTCTGGGGGGAACTGCTACTTAAAGAGTGTGGTTAGCCTGGTGCGATGGCTTGCATCTCTAATTATAGCACTTGAGAGGCTGAGGCAAGAGGATTGTCACTGGTTTGAGGCCAGCCAGGGTTAGTGAGGCTATGTATCAAAATAGGACAAGTTTAGAGCAGAACAAGCTGTTCGTTCTCCCCACCCCCTCTCTCTCTCCATAGGGTTGAGTACTGGAATCATAGGCCTACACAACCAAACCTGGTGGCAGTCAGTTTTACCAGAGATAAAAGAAATGCCTGAGCATTCTTGGAAATAGTTTGACACTGAGGCTCTACACAGATTTGTACTGTATGTCATGCAGTTTCGTGTTTATGTTCTTATTTGCAGCGTGAGTGCATCTCTATCCACGTGGGGCAGGCAGGTGTCCAGATTGGCAATGCCTGCTGGGAGCTGTACTGCCTTGAACATGGTATTCAGCCCGATGGTCAAATGCCAAGTGACAAAACCATTGGTGGTGGGGACGACTCATTCAACACGTTCTTCAGTGAGACTGGCGCCGGCAAGCATGTGCCCAGAGCAGTGTTTGTGGATCTGGAGCCCACTGTGGTTGGTAGGTACCTGGGCTCTGGGTGGACACTTTCCTGGGAATGTGGGGTGTGACAGGAAAGCCCACTGAGATCTGCAGAGTGGACAGGCTGTCTGTCTCTGTATGTAGTGTTGTGACTTTGTTGTGTGAGTCGTATGTGCTGCATGATGTGTGTACTCTCAGTAATGGGTGTGTATGCAGATATTTCCTAGGAGAAACTATTTACATGCATGCATAATGGAATTGAATGGCCCCTGCCTGAAAGACTCACTTTACATATGTGTCTGTCTGTGTCTTTCCCTCTCTTTCTCCCTCCTCCCCCACCCCCACCCCCACCCCCCAGATGAAGTGCGCACCGGAACCTACCGGCAGCTTTTCCACCCAGAGCAGCTGATCACTGGGAAGGAAGATGCAGCCAACAATTATGCCAGAGGTCATTATACCATTGGCAAGGAGATTGTTGACCTGGTCCTGGACCGGATCCGAAAACTGGTAAGAGGATTGTACAAGAGGCTTCATGTGACGGTTGTCCTAGTCAAAAGGCTCAGGTAGAGGGGAAGTTATTTTGGCAGAACTGTTAGAATCAAGAATCTATTGAGTTCATCCAACTATCTTATTACATAGCCCCTGCTGAGATGCATTCGTAGGTCACGACTGTGTTCAAAGTGCGATGTGTATGTGGTGGACAGTGTGAATTTGCATCACCCTGCTGAGATGGAAGTCAGGAGTGCAGGGTGTGGAAGTGGGAGTGTGGTTTGTAGGCATTGACATCCATGCTCTGGTTTCACCGCAGGCTGATCTGTGCACGGGGCTGCAGGGCTTCCTCATCTTCCACAGCTTTGGAGGGGGCACAGGGTCTGGGTTCGCATCTCTGCTGATGGAGCGGCTTTCCGTGGACTACGGCAAGAAGTCCAAGCTGGAGTTTGCCATCTACCCAGCCCCCCAGGTCTCCACGGCTGTCGTGGAGCCCTACAACTCCATCCTGACCACGCACACGACGCTGGAGCATTCTGACTGTGCTTTCATGGTGGACAATGAAGCCATCTACGACATCTGTCGGCGAAACCTGGACATTGAACGTCCCACTTACACCAACCTCAATCGTCTGATTGGGCAGATTGTGTCGTCCATCACAGCTTCTCTGAGGTTCGACGGGGCCCTGAATGTGGACTTAACAGAATTCCAGACCAACCTGGTGCCGTACCCTCGCATCCACTTCCCGCTGGCCACCTATGCCCCGGTCATCTCGGCCGAGAAGGCCTACCATGAGCAGCTGTCAGTGGCAGAGATCACCAACGCTTGCTTTGAGCCAGCCAATCAGATGGTCAAGTGTGACCCTCGCCATGGCAAATACATGGCCTGCTGCATGTTGTACAGGGGGGATGTGGTTCCAAAAGATGTCAATGCGGCTATTGCTACCATCAAGACCAAGCGTACCATCCAGTTTGTGGATTGGTGCCCAACTGGCTTTAAGGTAGGACTGGGTCCTGGGACAGTTGTATCTGCCAGCAAGCAACAGGTTCTGCCTCAGGGCCGCAGCTTTGAGCAAGGATGCCCTGTCCAATTTTGTTAGATAGCACGGGCTCCAAAGAAAGCAAGTGTAGTAATTATGTTGCTAAGTGACTTTATGCTTTTCCAAATAATATGGGGTTCCCCTTCTTAAAACCACCAGTTACTGAACCTTAAATGGACAATTTTTTCAGTGAGATACTGAGGTGAGGACTTCCAAGGGAGGAATGTCATGTAGTTACCAACTGTACCTTGCCCTGGTTTCCTGCCAGTGGAACCGCTGGCTCAGCAGTGGAGAGCTGGCCTGTGGGGAGTACAAGTTAGGGCTGTCTGTCCCTAAGAAAAGTCTACCAACACCAGTGGACACTGTTGATCTTAGTTCTGGCATTGTGTTTTGGTTTATTTATCGTTGTTGTTATCATTGGTTTATCTCACACTCTTGTATCACCACTTGTGCTCCTACTAGTAGTAGCATTACTAGTTGCCATGTTTAAAAGTTAAGTTTTAGCCTTACATTCATAGTGGTGCATGCCTATGATCCCAGAGCTAGAGAAAGTGCAAGGTCATCCTTGGTCACACAGTATTAAAGTATGGAAGGCTGAAAAGCAGAACTGTCCCCAAGGCTTCTCATCTTCTGAAACAAGAGGTCTCTGCATAGGCAAGGTAGACTGCCTCTTGTAGGATGATGCGGACAGGGCTGCAGGGAGGAGCAAAGGATACACGTTCCTCACTAAAGTGGAGACAGACATTTTGATCAGGGGAGGCCCGTTGTATTTTTGTTCTGTTGCTCCCAGCTCAGGCCTGCCTATGAGCCTAGCTGCAGCTAATAACTGTGTTTGTGGGGGTGGGAGGGTCACCCCTGAGCACATCCTGAGTGTTTATCATCCTTTAGTCACATCGTGTTCTCTCAGTTAGTGCCACATGGATGTTTTCCTCACCGGAAGATTTCAGTCAGTTTCCTTTTAACTATGCATACAGCATGCTTTGGATAGATGACAGACCAGGATGTATGTGATGTATTTGTCTTCGTGGTCCTGTGGGTTTATGATGACTCAGTGTGTTCTCTTTCCAGTTTGCCCATTAGTAAGTACTTTACAATCTTTGAATATGTTGCATTGTGTAGGGGATCATTCATTCCCAAAAGTGCGTGAATATTTGCAGTTTAAGCACGGTCCTCAGTTCCCACTTTGCAGTAAACTGTCATTTCTGAGGTTAGTGTAAACTTCACTGTTTTTTCCTCCTGCAGGTGGGTATTAACTACCAGCCTCCCACCGTGGTCCCTGGGGGCGACCTGGCCAAGGTGCAGCGGGCCGTGTGCATGCTGAGCAACACCACTGCCATCGCAGAGGCCTGGGCCCGCCTGGACCACAAATTTGACCTCATGTACGCCAAGCGGGCCTTCGTGCATTGGTACGTGGGAGAGGGCATGGAGGAAGGGGAGTTCTCAGAGGCCCGGGAGGACCTGGCAGCTCTGGAGAAGGATTATGAAGAGGTGGGCGTGGATTCCGTGGAAGCAGAGGCAGAAGAAGGGGAGGAATACTGAGTACATGGATCTGGCTGGCAGCCATCCATTTCCGCCTTCCCCACCATTGTCACTAAAGGCTATGTTTACTTATTAAAGTTTTTAAATGGAAGCATTTTCCTCTCCACATGCTGTGCTGTCTAACAAAGTTCCTTTCAAGATACATGCTTTTCCAAGTAAGTTTCCCTGAGGAAAGCATTTTTCCTCAGAAATGATTAACATGTCTGTAGGTCCAGCTTTAAGTTCTAACTGAGGACATTGGGATAAGGAGCTGTATTTGTACAGTTCTGCTTGACTGGCACAGAAATGGCTTTTCACCCTGTGCTGGGCTGCTGGGGAGGGGTCCCTCTGGGCCTGTGGTGTGTGTCCTGGGACTGTAGAAGTGCAGCCTCTGACACTTCCTTTCCACTGACATTGTTAGTTTTCTTCCTCTGCTTGTTGTGCTGCTGCTGAGGTATCCCAGAGCCACACATGGCCTCGGGTTGCACTGAGAGCTTCTAGCTAGATGGACTCCTGGAATGGGATTGGGTGTTGAGTGCTTGTACTGGTGACTCCTTTATGCAAGAGCAGTTTTCTTGGATGGCCTTTCAGTCAAGGCTGCCCAGGGCCATACCTCAGCACAAACCACAAAAGAAGCCTTGGAGTGAGGGGCAGATGTATTGGGCACCCAGTTCTCCAAGTCGGAACTACGTAAGACAGGCTAGGCACAAAGTGGCCAGATCTGAGGGAGTTAGGGGCCCAGTAAGAGGAAGAAGAGAAATGGGTGACCTCCCCAAAGCAGCCTGTCAGACATAGGCTGCCAGCTGAGACAACCTGGGAACATCTAAACTCGAAGAGGAGAGATCCCTGGTGTCCACTGGCCGAGGATACCAGCAGTGCTAGCTGCCATGATGCAGCATGACCGTTGTGTATACATTGATCAGGAATGGGCATGAACGTAGCCTGGACACAAAAGCCAGCCTGCTGGGAGCAGCAATAGCCCCAGAGCGATTGGGGCCTCAGGGCCAGAAAACGGGAGTAAGCGGAATTGGAGCCCCAGCCTCCAGCTTACTCTCTTCCTCATCTCTCGTCATCTGTTGGCTTATGGTTTCCTGGGTTTGTTAACCTACTTACCCAGATCTCTACCTTCCCACCAGCTACCTAATATTTCACAGCCAGAAGTGTGCCCTGACAGTCTATAATTTAAACCTTCCTGGGTTTTTTCATCTTTTAAAATACTTCTTGAATTCCATTCTCATTTCCCTGGGGTCATGTTTATAGGACACAACCTGTGTGGAGGTCAGAGGTCAACTTGCAGGAAGTGATTCTCCCCTTGTACCATGTGGGTCCCAGTGGTCAAATGAGGCCATCAGGATTGTCAGTGTCTTTACCCAAAGAGCCATCTTTTTTGTTTGTTTTGGTTTTGATTTATAGCCCAGGCTGCCCTTAAAACTCAAGATCCTGCTACATTAAAGTGCTGGATTACTGAACCACTTCCCATGTAAACCTGACACTTGTGATAAACCCCAGCTCTGTGGATCCTCTTTCCTCACATCATGGGTCATCTGGGCTTTCCCATCTCCCTCCAAGTCCTCAGCCTTCACTCCCTCTGGCCTGCTCAGAATTGCGCGTGCACATGCGCACGCTCACGCACACACACGCAATGCAGTTTTCCACCTCTGGCCTTTCTGTTTCAGTGAAGGCCCAGCTGTGCCCACCTCTGCGCACACTCGGGTGTATTCTGCCTCCTGGGTAAGCAGCAGCACTTTGAATGTATTGCCCAGAATGAACCGACATTTCCTCTCTACTCAGCAGAGAGCTCTTTAAGGACCAGATGTACTGAGTGGATATCCAGTCAGCATCCACTCTCTTTTCTCTAACCCACAGCACCCTTACCCAGGGCCCTTCATCCCACGGAGCCATGCCTGCTGAGTTGAGACCACAGGGCTACCCTAGCCACGTCATCCAAAGAGAGAGGAGTCCCCTGCCCCCAGGTGTACTGCTCTCTGGGTTCATGGGGCTTGACCCCCACCCTTTCCCACACTTTTTTTAACCTTGGTATCTATTTTAACTGACTATCCTTAACCTTTTTTCCTGAGTTCCAAATAACTGATAATTTTGATGACTAGAAATCTTACATGGTTAATGAGATATAGGTGAGAAAATAAGACAGGGGTGGTTGTAAAGAGATGGCTTACAGCGGTGCTTCTGTGGTGCATGCTGTGGCCAGTTTCCTATGAATGAATGAATGAATGAATGAATGAATGAATGAATGAATGCTGTTATATCCTGCATAATGAAATTCCTGAGAATAGTGAGTTGTGGGGAAAAATCATATGGGAATGGAGTTCAAAACCAAATGATTTATAACGGAGGGCAGCCTCTGTCTTAGGAAGTCTAAGAAGCTGTAAGAACAGAAATGGGGCCATCACAGGAAGAGCTGCGTTGAGAGTTAGTGGCTGACTTACCCTTCTAGAATGTGGTAAATTGCGCATACCCATACTGCATGTGTGGAGACGAGGATGGGTGGAACGAACAGAACACAACAAAGCAATGGGCCGATGCAGAGACTGACTAGTCCTGAAGGAAGTCTGTGTAAAAGCATCACAGATGGTCACACCTGAGGAAACATGGGAAGGAACAGCTCCCGGCTGTCGCAATAACCAGGGGCTCAGGGCTGAGTCCTGTTGGGGCTCCTATAGCAGCTCCCTCCCTGTTAATGCCCCAAATGGCAGTCTTACAAATAGGTGTGGAGGTCCGTGTAGCTACAGAGACATACATGAAGAAGAATCCCAGTAAGTATTCATGGGTTAGGAAACGTGACTTTCCAGGAGACTGACTTTCTTAATAAGAATGATGTCAACAGTGGAATAGAGATAATTAGCAGGAATAATTAATGGTTTAATGTGCAGGAGCCACTTATGGGGCATTAGGATAATGTAATTTGCCTGTTTGCTACTGAGTGATGGGTTTTTGTTTTGTTTGAATAAAACTAGAAACAGTGAGGACAGATTTATTAGTTCTTGCAGTGAGGGCACATTTCATAGTGAACTTGCAGAAATTCAAACTGTTACCACTCTCTGCCGTAGAAGAGGTTCCCGGACTCGGAACATGACTTGAGCCACTGAACGGTGATATTCCACAAGACCGCTTACCAGCCAGCCACCTGAGGCTCTGAGGACTTCTAGCCTCCTTGGCACACATCCCACACAGATACACATACCTACCTATGATTAAAAACCTCTAGACGTTTTAAAAAGATTTAAAATGAGGCTTCCATTCCACAGACAAGAAAAGTTAACCTTTCCTGATGCTGCTACAAGAGGTCGCTTTACTCAAGCTCCCTCTGCTGAGGAGGGTTCCTTCAGAAGTCTTTACTCTGTTGCCTCTTTCATCAGTTATAAATCAATATGAGTTCTTTATCCTCCCCACATGACAGTGGTTTTGGCATCAACAAAAGCACAAATTCAGAGGCAAAACAAATGTCACTTCAGAATGTAATTATTGTTATCTTCCTTAATTTAGCTAACAATCTTAGGCCAATCTCCATTACAAGTACATTTAGGAAGTTGGAGAGTTGCCCAGGCAGTTAAGAGCACTTGATCTTATAAAGGGCCAAGGTTCGATTCCCAGCACTCACATGGCAGCTCATGACCTTCCGTTACTCCAATCCCAGGTGATCCAGCACCCACTTTGTGCACGTACATGATGCACATAAAATAATCGTTTAAAAGGGCACCTTAGGGGAAAAGAGGCAGCTCAGTGGTTGAGAGCACCTGTTGCTCTTGCAGAGGACCAGGCTCAATTCCCAGTACACACATGTGACTCAGTCGCCCATTGCCCCTTTTTCGGGGGATGGGGAGGATTTCATGCCTTCTTCTGACATCCTCAGATACCAGGTCTGTACATAGTGCATAGCTATGTATGTAGGCAAAATACATATACATACAAAATCATTAAATCTTAAAAATGATTTTAATATAAAGAAAACCCAGGGTGTCTTTACTTCGTGAATACTTGTGTTTTGTACTACTTTTCCATAAGACCTCATGTTTCACTAGAAAAGGATGAGTTTAGCATATATGTCCATCCTACCTATTGTGTAAGAATAGCAGAGAATATCTGGAACAGTTAGGATATAATTTGGTTAGTCGAGTGCTTCTCCAGCACACATGGTCACCACCACAGAAACCAAATGTGCACACCTACAATCCTGGAACTCAGGAGGTAGAGACAGAAAGATCCAGTCCAAGTCATTCTCAGCTTCATAAGAAACTTGAGGCTACCCTGGACTAGAAACCATATCCAAAAATAATGAATATATTTGGAAATGCTTAAAGGAATAAGGCAAAAATAAGAATGAAGAAGTTGTTCAGTATGATCCTATGGGCCCCCAAATGTTACTAGTTACACCATTACTTACCTCCAGAGATTGACAGTGAATAACCCAAAATGGCTCACTCACCAAGCAAGACAGACTAGTGTCCCTCTGGTATGCCATTGCCTGTTGCAGAATGGAGGGGACAGAAACAGGCTTCCCCGGAAAAGCCACACTCACTCGACAGTCAAGATGGCCCTTAGGGGAAACCATGACATCTTTCTAGTGAGGTGTCCTGGGACTGAGCAGCACAGCCTGGTGCACTTCCGCTTCCTCACACTCTTAGACTCACAAATAGAAACCAGGCGATCATCTAGGAAACAAGAAGAGTGTGTGTGTGAGACCCTCGGGGGGCATTTAAACCTGTTTTGGAATTACTCAAGTTATGGGAGAATTATAGTGGAGGGCATCTATTTTCATGAGAATTCTGTCTCTGAAAGCAGTGGCCCTTCTTAGCCAGGTCCACAGGCCAGCTAACCCCGATTTCTTTTAGCTGTGGTCAGGGGCAGGACACATCCCACAAAGACCTTAGGAAAGGCCGTCGAGGGCGCTCTGGGCGTGACGACACTTGCTCTGCCTAAGCCCTTGCACAGATTCCAGACCTCTGAAGCCTCATTTCCTGGCTGGTTGGTCCTGCCCTAGGCATGAATGACCACTCCACACATCTTCCCATTACTATGTGAGTGATGGTGGTAACCATGACTACTGACAGCTTTGCTCAGATATTATCCTTGGAAACAGGTAATCTATAAACCCAGGAGGATTTTGCTGGCTGGATATTTCTAAATATATTCGCCACCTGGGGAGAGTGACAGCTTTGTTTCAGGAGAAATCCAGTAAGCAGAGATAGACAGGTTTTTATTCCAATTGAACAGCATCTGATTTTCCCCAGGTCTCTGAGTCTTGCTGGCTGCCTTTTAAAAAATTACTCCAGGGGGCTGGGGATTTAGCTCAGTGGTAGAGCGCTTACCTAGGAAGCGCAAGGCCCTGGGTTCGGTCCCCAGCTCCGAAAAAAAGAACCAAAAAAAAAAAAAATTACTCCAGAAAGCATCAGGTTATCTTCCTAAACTCCACTCCTCTAGATCACAGAGCTGCTGAGTTTCCTCATGAATGGAAACAGTTGCATTTCGTAGGCATTTTTGAAAGGTAGCACAGCACAGTGGAGAAGTCCACTTGTGTTCAGTTATTGACAGGTAGGAAAGTACCCTGTGGGGAGGAAGACACAGTGTGTCCCCAGCCCCGCTGCCCATGAGAGCCTTTCGCCCTAACATCACACCTTACACACTTCCTAGAGCAGCAGACTCAACCTTTCTTAATGTGTGAGCATTTAATACAGTTCCTCGTGTTGTGGTGACCTCAACCACAACATTATTTTCATTGCTACTTCATAACTTTAGTTTTACTGCTGTCATGAATTATAATGGAAAGATCTAATATGCAGGATATCTGACATGTGACCCTGTGAAAAGGTCATAGGTCGTGACCCACAGGTTGAGAACCACTGCCCTGAACTATATACTTCTCTCCCATTCAATCTACAAATAACTCCTACCAGCAGGGAACCTTGGGTGGATCTCCTAATGTTGTAAAAAGCAGAGCTTCCTCTTCTGCCAACCATAGGAACGCCATTTTGGTAAACTATAGTGCACAGAGAAAAATCTATAAGCATCTAACTTGACGCTTGTCAGACGCCAGGTTGGACCATCGCCATGGCAGGTAGAGAAGGAGGGAAACGCCAAGTGGCATAATTTGAAAAAGGTTTGGGTTAAAAACAATTTCACTATTACCTGCTAACTGTTGTAGGACACTGTTATTGAGAGAAGCAGAAGGATGCTGGTTTCTACACTTCTTACTCTGTAGCACTGGTTCTCAACCTCTGGGAGCAGCTCCTTTGCGGGGTGAATGACCTTTTCACAGAGGTCGATTAAGACTACCAGAAAACACAGGTATTTAATACATTACAGTTCATAACAGTAGCAAATTACAGTTATGAAGTAGCAATGAAAATAATTTTATGGTTTCGTGGTCACCACAACACAAGGAACTATGTTAAAGGCGTTAGGAAGGCTGAGAACTGCCGCTCTAGATGGATTGCTCTCTTCCCAAGCACCAGCTTTTACCTTCCTCGTGGGCAACAGTCATGTCTTGTTCACTCACAGAACCAGGCTAAACTGTGACATCTCTGTTCTTCCAGTGAGCCCTGCATGGGCTGTGTGTGTGTGTGTGTGTGTGTGTGTGTGTGTGTGTGTGTGTGTGTGTGTGTGTTTTCACATCATACATGTGTCTTCAGAGGCTGGAAGAGGACGCCTGGAGTGACAGGGAGTTGTGAGCCATCCAGTGTAGATGTTAGCTATTGAAGTCTCTCCATACACACAACTACAACTTCTGTTCCCGTGTTTAATAAAACAGAAGTAGCCTGCGACTCTCAACTAACTGGGTATTTTGTGATTGAGCGTATGCCACTGGACCCCTCCCCGTGTTGGGTTTGCTGCCTGGCGAGTGTGATCATGAGCGCACACTGAGTGGTCTGAGGGTGGAGAAAGGCTAAGCTGCTGGACCCCTTGAGGTAATTAAAAACAGCAGCATGCTCTGAGCCCCACCGGAGGCTCCCAAGATAGGGTAAGGAATTCTATCTACGAACCTTCAGGTCAATCCTAACACCCATTTCAAGTCGGATGATTGTTTTATGACATTAATTAGATCTTATCTCTCTGTTTATAGCTCAGTAGTTAAAATGTGTACACACACACACACACACACACACACACACACACACACACACACGTTTGCATCTGGACACTTTCCAAACACCATATTAATTTAATTAATTAAAACTGGCATCAATAGAATGCCAGTGATTGTTTTGTGTCTCCATAATGCCAAAAACTAATGTGTTCTGAGGGCAAGAGTAGATAGAGTAGGATGTAGAACCGGCTTCAGTCTCACTGCAGACCGGAGCGTGTAGAACTAAGCTTGGATATGGCTGGCGCCCTGTCCTCTTTGCAGCAGGCCGGGCCCAGGGTGACTTACATGTGCGGCTGAAGAAGAGGGCAGGAACAAAGGCCGTGTTAGGCTTGAGCTCAGCCTGTTTGTAAAAGAAGTCACTGGGTGCCAAAGCTGAAGGTGTCACAAAGTCCATCCCAGCCTGCCTGTGACATCAAGAGTGAAGCATGCTGGGAGCTTTCAAGTCATTTCAAATTTCTTTCCTGCCTTTGGGAGCTGTTTAAAAGATAATTAACTCACTTACAAAAAAAAAAGATTCGGCCAGACTTCAAAAATATGGTTAAATATGCTATCTTTTACGGTGTGTGTGTGTGTGTGTGTGTGTGTGTGTGTGTGTGTGTGTGTGTGTGTGTGTGTGAAAGGGCAACTTGTCGAACTAAGCGTTCTCTTTTACCTTGTGTGTCCTGGGGATGGAACTCCGGACCTCAGGCCTTGGCAGCAAGCTCCTTTACCTGCAGAGCCATCTTGCTGGCCCCTTCTTTTACAACATTTTACAGGCAATTCATTTGTTAACAAGCTCATTCTCTTAGTAATTACAACAGATTGTTCGATACAATTCAACTTGAGAAATTGGATTTCCCTTACCAAGTATTGTCTATGTATTTCATTGTTTAGGGTTCTTTTTGTAACGCTAAGGATCTAACTTGGACCTTCTCACATGCTAGTTGAGTACTGTCCTGCTGGGAGACACCTCTGCTCTGCCTAGCTTTGGTTTTAGTTTATGTGTCTCGTTTTGCTTTTGAAACAGGGTCTCACTCTGTAGACCTGGTTGACCTCAAGCTCACAGAGATCCTCCTGCCTCTGCTTCCAAGTACACCACCAAGCCTGACCTGTTAAGATAGTTTCAATCCTCCATTTCCTTTCCTGATACCCCACAAACATCTACAGCACATAGCGGTGTTTTGCGAGGCTGAGCTGGCAATGCACCATGAATAGCAATGGCGGCTTGCTCCTTCTGCTTTCCCTGCTGTGATTAAAAGTAAACTCGTGTCCCCTAGAGGGCAAGTGACTAATGACACCACAAAGAAAATTAAAGCTGTAAATAACTGTCCCACTGTCCAAACGCCTGAGTATTCCCTGGCAACTGAAAGACAACAGGATCCAATAGGGAAAAATGGGAAGGAGTCCAGATTCCCATTCTCCGTTATAAACTGAGAATATCAACACAGCCAGCTAGCCCCATTATAGTTAGGACAAAACGCTGAGTGAGCCATGGGAACCTCACTATGGCTGTTGGGGGTGTTGCCTGGAGATCATACCTAGGGTGCTATGAACAAACCCAGCTTGATGGTACCACAGAAAATGAGGATCTGATCTTTTCATTATCTTTGTGTGTGTGTTTGCATATCTCTATATGATATTTATACACACACACACAGAGTGTGTGTGAGTGTGCGTGTGTAAGAGCAGTGCCCACAGATCCCAGAAGAGGGCATCCGATCCGTTAGAGCTGCTGTTAAAGGTGGATGTGAGTTGTTGAGAACCAAAACTTAAGTTCTCTGGAAGGGTAGTGGGTGCTCTTAACTGCTGAGTGTGTCTCCTGTGAGTGACGGTCATCTGTCCCCCACACGGAGTCTGCCCAGTCACACACTGAGTGGCTGGAGATGGTGTCCGCACACAGCTCATGCCACTCTGTTTGCCTGGAAAGTGAAGGCAAACCTTGTTTTTCAGATGGTGGTGAATGCTTTAAAAATCACAGCAGGGCTGGCAGGATGGCTCAGTAGGTAAAGGCACTTGCCACAAAGCCTTAAGGCCCGAGTTTGGTTCCTGAACCCTACATGATGAATGTAGGTAACTTACTCCTGGAAGTTGTCCTACAACAATTCCACAATTGTACCACAGCACATTCTGGCCCTCCGTCCAACACTCACAGAATAAATGAGAAAAGCTTTTTAAAAAATATTCCACACTAAGTATCCATCTTTCCTCTCCATAGGAGATATAAATATGAGCATGAAGTTTCATGGTTGGGATACATGGTTAATTAGGCGGGGGGTTTCTCACAGTTCCTGACTGAGAGACCCACAGGGGATCTTCGGTCTCTATGATTCCACACCCTCCACACTGATGAATGGCCAGGAACATTGGTGCTGTGGGGAAGGCAGTGCCAGCGAGCCAGCTGGTTACATCTTGGAGGCTGCCAGGAAGCAGAGGGCTTTAGGTGGAACTGGGGACTGGCTGTGACTGTGGCTGCTCCTTGGCTCTGGCCATGCAGGCACATCCACAGCACCATCTGAAGACCAACGGCTGCTCCTGTGGGGACCTTTCACACTCAAACCCTGGGGGACATTTCACACACTAATCCCCAGTCGCTGAGTTGAGGAATGGACTCGGAATAGCGTGTGGCACAAGTGTTACCCACATTCCCAAGGGGCAGGGGAATTAAATCTGTGTGGTGTTTCCTCAACGTCTTCCTCTACAAAAGTTGCTGAAGGGAGCTCTGGCTGCTGCAGTGGTCTGCACGCTTAGCACAGGAAGCTTCTGTACCTGGAGGTGAGCGGTCACAGCCATATGGGGGTTCACCGATTTTTATTTCACACATGAACGATTGGTTTTCATTCTGATGTACTGTGACAAGGCCTGAGAATCACGACCCCTCGCAAAGCCTCAGCCCCACCCTGACTTCCCTGGCCTGCCTACAAAATTAGCACTTACCTGTGTCCAGCTCCCAGGGAGCAGATGTTAGAGTGAAGCAAACAAACAATTTACCCTAATTAGCACCTGATGAGCAACTGAGGGAAAAGGGTAACTAGGCTCCTGTCAACCCTCTCAGCAAGTGCCGAGTCACCAGCAGGCAGGAGTGCAGGAGTGCAGGAGTGCAGGTGCGCACACGCACAGACACACCAGACACACACACACACACACACACACACACAGAGGCATGTACACATACACAGACACAGACACACATACACACACACAGAGGCATGTACACATACATGCTCATGCATGCATGCATATGTGTGTACACATACACACAGGGACGTACACATGCATGCTCATACATGCATGCACACATATACACACACAGGCATGTACACATACATGCTCATGCATGCATGCACACGTGTACACACTCATACACACACACACACACACACTGCTCTCCTATGAGGAAAGGCCATAAATCTCACTATTTCTGTCAGCACTTTAAGCATTCCACGTTCTGAGGAAACTGATGCTCTAAATGCCCTGTTTTCTCCTCTCTCCCCTTTCTGATCACAAACTGAGGTGTCTGCATTTTGCTGGCTCGGCGATTCTGCTTGGTTTAAAGTTGTTGTGAGCACCTATCAGAGAATAAAAACATTATCAAGGGAAGAACTAAAAGGGTTTCTCTAGGGGAGAAAGAGGGAAAGAGGAAGAGAAAGTCTTGCTTTATCACAAAAACTCCCAGCTGAGACCCTGCCCTACGCTGTGCTTCCTGTTACGCCAGCATGGAGTCCACAGTGGTTTTGGAAGACTTCTTTCTGAGGAACGAAACCCTCTGATAAGACCAGCTTCAAGGTGATGGGAACCAGGTGAGCACATCGACTCTGATCAGTAACTGCAGTTTCTAGAAAATTTAGTTCTGTGTCACACTGAAACCCAGGAGCCCACAGGTAGGGCAGCATTTTCCTCTCTGTCAGAGAGATGGATTTATTTCTTGTTCTGATCCAATTTCAAATGTACAGCCATAGTTTGGATCCATAGGAGAGAAAAAATTCAAGAGCATCCAGTCTAAGACAGGCCTGTCTTAGATGCAGAGGGCTGCAGAATCTCAGGGTCCCTGAGGAAGGTGCTTTACGACGTCTCCAGGAACCTCGCAGTTCTGACTCTGCGGCATGATGACCCAAACCACTCTGAAAACACCTTATAAAACAGAGAGCATCTCTCTCCTCCCTCTCTCTCTCTCTCTCCTCCCTCCACCCCCACCCCCTCTCTCTGTAACCATGCCTGGCCTGGCACTCTCTATGCAGGCTAGACCTCAAACTCACAAGAGACTCACCTGCCCCTGTCTCCCCACTGCTGGGATTAAAGCATGGGCCCTCACACCTGGGCTGGAAACCCGTTTTATACAGAAGTCACTATTAAAAAAGTGACTCAGCCTCTACCTCCCACGTGCTGGGATCGAAGGCATGTGCTACCCCTGCCACCACACGGCTATGGAAAAGTCTTAAATAGTGGTCCAATCACAGACTGTGGGCAGGCATGTTGGAGAATGAGGGTGGGTAGAGGCAAATCAGTCAATGGAGTTGCTATAAGGCACCACAAAGCACATTTCAAAAGTTTATGTGCACGTGTGTGGGGTGTGGGATACAAACATTCCAGAGTGAGGTCAGAGGGAGAGTTTGGGGAGCTCAGCTCAGGACACCAGGTGTGTACATCAAGCAAGTTATCCACTGAGCCCTTGTGTAAAACTTGAAGGAGCAGACACTGTCCTTGGTTTTTTAATGTTCTTGGGCCTCTGCCAGTTACCAGTCATTGTATCTTTGACCCGAGGGCTTTTCCCAGAACTGAAGGACAATCCAGTGACAGACATCACACACTGGAAGCCCCAAAATGGAGCAGTCCTCAGAAGCAGCCCTGAGCCAGTGACCCTCAGAGGTGCCCTAGCTTGCCTTGCGGGGGCAATTCTGAGGCCAGCATTTGCTTGGTTTTCTGGTGTTTCTTTCCCCTAAGAGTAGGCGCTGGTCACTCTGTGGTGGCCAGCTTACTAACGCACTTTCTATAGGCAGGCTGCCTCGCTGGGTCACTTCCGTGTTCTAGCATTAATGCCCACTGGACATTCTGAATAGCCTCCTTGTGCTCCAGTCATATTGTAGTCTGCTGGGGTGGGGGCAGGGTTCAAATCCAAAGAATGAGACCCATTCTGTACCAAGACACCTTTAACCTCAAGTACCATTTCTTTAAAAGAAACTTATGTGTGCTCATGTGTCTGTATGAGTGTGTGTATGCAAATGCGTTGACAATAGGTTCTCAGATACTGAGGTAGTTTAAATGAAAATGGCCCCCATAGACTCAGAGGCATTACTGGAGGTGTGGCCTTCTTGGAGTAGGTATGTCGCAGCGTGGGCTTTCAGATGTTCAAGGCTGGACAAGTGTCACTCTCTCTCTTCCTGCTGCCTGCTAATCCAGATGTAGAAGTCTCAGCTATCTCTCCTGCACCGTGTCAGCCTGCATGCCACTGTGCTTCTCACTGTGACAATAATGAACTGAACCTCTGAACCTATAAATGAAATGTTTTCCTTTGTAAGAGTTGTTGTGGTCATGGTCTCTTCAGAGGAACAGACACCCTGACTAAGGCAGTTTGGGCGAGCTCATGCGTGCTCACACCCATGCTGGAATGCTGACTGGTTTGAACTGACCGGTTTGATGCTGACTTATCACAGTCTCGTTCAAGCAGCCACTGCTGCTATGAGTTCATGAGGGCAGCCATTCTGTCAACTCCAGAAAACACTGTCCTCATACATGCATCCCCGCAAGACCCTACCCTCCCCAACCTCTGACTTACACAATATTTCTGCCACCTCTTCTGTGATGGTCCCTGAGCTTGGGGAAGGGATGTAATGTTTACATTTAGAGTTGAGCACTCCAGTGTCTTACTCTCTGCCCTTCAGCTAGTTGTGAGTTTCTGCTTTAGTTGCGTTCCACTACACAAAGGAACGTCTCTGGTGAGGTCCGAGAGCTACGCTAATCTATGAGAGAAGAGACACAGATTTAGAGGTTGCTTTAATACCTTGTCTATAGCAAAATAATAGTAGTGGGTTCATCCCTGGGCCTAAGAGCTGTGCAGCCATGGGCTCTTGAGTGAACTGACAACAACAGGCCAGCATTTCTCCTGTGGAGCAGGCCTTAAATCCTCCCAGAAAGTCTTTGGTTACTCGCGTAACATCGGTGCCACTACTGTACCTGGGTATAACTTGCCACACTGGTCAACTGTACAATTCACAGGGTTCTCATCTGGTAAGACAATTGGTCCTCAACATCAGTAAGCAAATCTTCTTAATACAGGACCTCCTATCGTCCATGAAGGTGACACTGCATGCTATCCTCTGGATCACAAATGCTTCTGCTGATCCATGTGCAAACTTTCTTGGCACTATTGACGGTAGTGAAGGTTTTAAAAGAGAAATGTCATCCAGTCATAAAGGCATGTCCTCCGAGGAATGTGCCCTGCCTGCTCCCTTCTCTCCTTTTCCTGTCTGGGCCACAAAGAGACTGCCTTTTGTTTCAACACAACTGCCAGCCATGCCGCGTTGTCTCCCCTTAAGACCCGAAAGGAATGGAGTCAGCCAAACGTGGCCAAACTGTAAGCTTTTCCTCTTGACAATCGTCTTAGATACTCTATTATAATAAGGGCTCATTAGTCTATTTATTAACTTTTCCGAATTAGGAACCATGGAGGAAATCCAGATCTGTGGCACCTGCCGTGGCCTGTGACTGTCTCCAGTCTCATGGCACCTGGAAGCTACCATTCTAACTGCCTTCACCTTCAGCTTCACGCCGGACCTTGTGTGGGGTTACAGGTACTCTTCCAGAACACCCAGAGAAAGAGAAGAAACAGCCTCTTTGAAGTCTTGATCCCATAGTGACAATGGCCTGGTATCTTGTTTGGTAAAAACAGTGTCCTCTGGTATATAGGGAAAGACATTTTTTGGAGAACGATCTAAGAGACAACCATTTATAAACATCCAAATGCCCAGAAATGCACATCTGAACACGGGGTCTCTGTTACTCATTTGGGAAGACTTTTGGCCTGAAAGAAAGCAGATTTTTTCTATAAATAGTCACAGAAGCTCGGCCAAGACTTCGCTTTCCCAACTGTAACCCCAGAGTTAGCTCTCCTAAGATTCTGTGATCTACACTGTTCCTGAGGTCACACCAGATAGTAAACATCTGGGTCAACTGAACCAGAGCAATGAGTTCACAGGCTGACTACGGGGCTCAGGAGACAGCTCTGCAGGCTTTGAAGATTGCCTGTTGTCAGAAGACAGGATTATTTCTCCTAGAAGCATCTACGAAACCAGCCCTCTTCTTTAACAGGATTTCCGAAAGTTATCGTCTCCTATAAAATCAAAATCATGTGGGAGTGAAAATCTGTTTTCTTCCAGAAAGTTCCTTCCAACATTTTTTTAAAAAGGTTTTTTTTAAAGAATCTTTTGTTTATTTTTTTAATATGTGTGTGCATTGCAGGCAGCACAGCACAAGAAGGCAAGAACAAAGTCACCCAGGCGCCAAGCAGCTCACTCCGTGTTTTGTTCTCGATCCTGCAAGTGTACATACACTTAGGTAATTGAGATTATGCAGGAGGTGCCAAACTTTAACAATGTACTTGCCCAACCTCGGACTGTAATGGCAGCATCCCGTGCCGATGTGCCAATAAAATACTCAGGCTAAGGTTCTGTCCTGGTGACTTGGTGATTGTTGTGACCCAGGTAGGAGTATGTAGAAGCAGATACAACTTTCCCCATCAAGAAGAAAATCTCTCTCTCTCTCTCTCTCTCTCTCTCTCTCTCTCTCTCTCTCTCTCTCTCTCTCTGTGTGTGTGTGTGTGTATGTGTGTGTGTGTGTGTTTTACACAACCAGGCAAGTACAGTGATGTCCCTTTGTACAGACATTACCTTGAGGGGGCATCAAGTGTAAATAGTGGACATAAACAAACCTTCCTGGTTTGGCAGAAAGGATCTATTTTTATCTTGTTTTTTTGGTTTTTTGGGGGGTTTTTTTTGGAACCAGGGGTGGGGGAAATATATGTTACTCCACCTCATTTGTGAGTCTAGGAAGACTTATTTCCCAAAACTTCCCCTTCCCTCCCCACAAATGTGCTAGGTGAAATTGAATCAGCTCTGCTCTGACAGCTCGGGCACACAACCAAATGACAGTCGGGGGCAAAAAGGGAAAATGAAAGGCTTAGGAAAAGATTTCTGTTAAAATACTAGGGAAAAGACAAAGGTCTATCTCATTGTGCAGGAGTAGAGTGCAGTAGTGACAGGAGCCGTCCACTCACCATCTGGAGGAAGATGCTTGAGTGACAGTTACACAGGGGTGGACTCAGACGCTTGAGTGACAGTTACACAGGGGGTGGACTCAGATGCCTGAGTGACAGTTACACAGGGGATGGACTCAGATGCCTGAGTGACAGTTACACAGGGGATGGACTCAGATGCCTGAGTGACAGTTACACAGGGGATGGACTCAGATGCTTGAGTGACAGTTACACAGGGGGTGGACTCAGATGCTTGAGTGACAGTTACACAGGGGGTGGACTCAGATGCTTGAGTGACAGTTACACAGGGGTGGACTCAGACGCTTGAGTGACAGTTACACAGGGGATGGACTCAGATGCTTGAGTGACAGTTACACAGGGGATGGACTCAGATGCTTGAGTGACAGTTACACAGGGGATGGACTCAGATGCTTGAGTGACAGTTACACAGGGGATGGACTCAGATGCTTGAGTGACAGTTACACAGGGGATGGACTCAGATGCTTGAGTGACAGTTACACAGGGGATGGACTCAGATGCTTGAGTGACAGTTACACAGGGGATGGACTCAGATGCTTGAGTGACAGTTACACAGGGGGGGACTCAGACACTTGGGTGACAGTTTATGCAGGGGGTGGACCTTAGCTTGGCTTGCTGTCCAATGACTCTGTACAGCGCAGCAGACACAGAGTGTTCTCTGATAGGGCGGTGTGGGGATCATGTCCACTCCCTCACTTCAACAGCCATCTCTTGGGAAGGAGTGCATAAAGAAGTCTATGTCTTAAGTTTGGAGCAGAGACTGAAGAAAAGGTCATCCAGCCCATATACATACAGCCACCAAACCCAGACACTATTGCTGATCCCAAGAAGTGCATGCTGACAGGAGCCTGATACAGCTGTCTCCTGAGAGGCTCTGCCAGAGCATGACAAATACAGAGGTGATGCTCTCAGCCAACCATTGAACTGAGAACAGGGTACCCAATGGAGGAGTTAGAGAAGGGATTGAAGGAGCTGAAGGGGTTTGCAACCCCATAAGAACAACAATACCAACCAACCAGAACTCCTGGGGACTAAACCACCATCTTAAGAGTACACATGGATAGACCTGTGGCTCCAGCTGCATATGTAGCCTTGTTGGGCACCAATTGGAGGAGAAGCCCTTGGTTGTCAAGGCTGCACCTTCTCAGTGTAGGGCAATGTCAGGGCGGGAAGGCAGGAAGGGGTAGGTAGGTGAGGGAGTTTATGGACAGGAAATGGGGAAAGGAGATAACATTTGAAATGTAAATAAAAAATATCCAATAAAAAAGTCTATGTCTTCCTGCCCTCCCTTTCTTAATTACCCCCTTCCCTTTATTTCCTTTCCTTCCTTTTTTCCTTCCTCTCTCTTTCCTCTCTCCCTCCCTCTATCCCTCTATTTTCTCTTTCTTTCCTTCCTCCTTTCCTTCCATTATTCTTGTGGCATTGGACAAAGCATAACTGAGCAGGCTCAGAGAAGTCATGTTTCCCTACACTGTCCATGTTTCCAGAAAGGATTAACTGAAGTGGAGAAGGCCTGTCCCCCTCCATGGGGGTGACATAATCTCCTAGACTGGGGTTCCAGGTGAAAAGAGATAAAGTCTGGAAAGATAGCCGAGTGGGTAGAGAGGTAGATCCCAAGGGCTTGCTCGGCAGCCAGTCTAGCCTTTAGTCAAGGCCCAGGTTGACAAAGACCGTGTCTCAAAAAGTAATGGGAAGAGTAATTGAGGAAGACACCGGATGCCAATCTCTGTCCCTCATAAGCAGCCACATGAGCAAAGCACAGCTCCTCACATGTGCACTCGGCACTCACAAGCAGAGGGGGCAGAAAGAGAACCAGCCGAGTGCCAGCATTCACCGCTCCTCAGAAGGAGAGCACAATCTCAGCTCCATGCCCCACCACCATCCCATCCCATCCCTTCCGCAATGGACTGTGACCCCTCAAACCGCAAGCCAGGCTCGACCTTTCCCCCTTAAGTCACCTCTTGTCATGAGTCTGTTCACACAGCATCGAGAAGAGTGACTGGTGCAGTCAACACATTTGCAAAATTCTATTTGCTGAGCATAAACTGAAAACATCCACCCCCCACCCCAAGTGACTGTCTAAGTATTTCTGTGGCTTCCCTCCTCATTCCCCAGTAAATAAACACTTTTAGCTTTATCAGCCTAGTTTTAACTATTAAACAAGCATCAGTCTTTAGGACACGGATCCACTTGTTCTTTAAATGTCTGTTTCTGGACTCCAGGGGTTTTCCTTGTCTATGAGGAGAGGGTTTGGGGGCAGGCACAAGGCTAGCTTTAGAGAGCAGCATTTTTTTTTTTTGTTCTTTTTTTTCGGAGCTGGGGACCGAACCCAGGGCCTTGCGCTTCCTAGGCAAGCGCTCTACCACTGAGCTAAATCCCCAACCCCAGAGAGCAGCATTTTGATTGGCCCCAGCAGGCCTTCTCCCTCATCCCATCCAGACACTGGCTTCTCCTATTCTCCAGCAGTTTGAAGAAGCTGGGTAGAAGCCTCTTTCCTTGAGGGACAACACTATGATGCGTTTCTCTGTGGTTTGCTGTTTCTCTGGCGTACCACCGTCTTCATTATGAGTCACAATGGCCCACGTTGTCTCCTGAGGAGCTTCTTTTGCAGGACTAGACCATGCAAACTTTCAGATCTGGACCACAGAATCTAGACAAATCACTCACTCAGCTCCTACCACCAGAAAATTGGATAATGCATGGAAAACTTCTACAGGAAGTCAGCCTGGGTTTTCCAGGGAAGACCATCTGTACTGTCCCACGGTGGGTGTCCACAGCAGGATGGAGCCACCAGCTCACCCCACCCGTCTGTCTCTGCTGGCTTCACAGTACTTCACTGCGAAGTGCTTTCCTGAAGCCGCTGCTCTTCACAGTAGCAATGGACGCTGAGTGGACCTAAGAGCTCCGAGTCTGGGCCGTTGGCAGAAGAGTTCCGGTACATCTTCCCCTACCCAGCTCTCTGCAGATGCTCTTGGCTGTCACCCCTCCTTGCCTTAGGAGGTGTGAGCTGTCGCTGCAGAAGGAACAAGCTGCTCTCCCAAGGATGACAACTTTAAATCTCGTGGCAGCTTTAAATCTCTCAGATCTTCCATTTCACTCAGGGCCATGCCCTCAGAGGATGTGTGGGGGGAAAGGTGTCTGGTTATAGGGAAATTCTCAATAGTGGCTCTTGTTAGGACACCCTGGAGGGAGGTAGCTGGCGCTCAGCAGGGACAGCAACATTGCCAAATACATACGGTCTGGGTGAGCCCTGAACAGCAGCTTGGCTTCCTTCTGACCCTGACTCCCTGGAATCTTATCAGTGTGGGTATTTCAAGAGAGAATTCACTGAGGAGGTGGGGCCCACACCACTCCCTGGCTGAGGTCTCAGAGTGAACGGAGAGGAGACTCTGCCTGGTCTCTGCTTCCCATTCCGCTGAGACATGGGTTGGGTTTATGGTTATAAAACATGGAGTCTATGTTTAACCTAGGAGTAGGTTAAAGAACGGACGGAGACATTCTGGGCACCTGTCCAGCAGCCCGGTCACCCTCTCTGGTCCCTGTTAGAGTAGCATACATATTTGTAACTTGAGGACTCAAACCCCTCCTAACTCAGCTGCTCCAACATGCAGAATGCATAGCAAAACACACCGTACAGTGTCCTGAGACTCAGGGTCTGCCTCTGTGAGGTCCTGGGACTGGTAGCCCAGTTCCTCTCAGTGTGGCTGCCCTTTTCTTGTTCACTGATGTGTTTCTTATTCCAGTGGAATGTTCTGGAAGCATTCCTCCCTCCTATAACCCTATAACGGTGAAAGACGACCGTGTTCTCTCCACTCTGAACTAAAAAAT